>NC_092340.1:25782407-26088611 GCF_046630445.1 Rutidosis leptorrhynchoides
ATTATAACGCATCATCACATATCGGGCACCGTACGGTGTTTAAGTCGATGCCACATTTATCAAGCTCCAACCTCACAGGAAGCCTACCACGAATACAACGCCAAACGAAAATACCCAGAGTTTGAGGAATAAACCTGTTAATCTCAGTAGCAGTTCCAAGAGTGGAGACCATTGCTATAGAGTCATCCAAGATGCCCGTTAAAGTCTTGGTAATTAAACGTCCATCCGCATTCAACCGCCATTTTTAGCTATCACTCTCATCGTTTGTGAACCCATTAACAGGAAGAGCTGCAATCAGATTCATCATTTCTTCCTTGCTTCGACCAGTTTGCTCACGAAGCCAATTCCAACTCAGAACCCATCTCGATCCATTATATGCCTCATACTTCTCTCTAGTTGGGCTAAAGAGTGTAAAAATCATTTCGTTATAATAATAAATCTTCTGCTTTTCAAAAAAATAAAATAAAAAAATAGCGATACACGTATTATAATTATAATCTATTAAAAAAACATTTAATATATACCAAAAACATGTATTGTTGTAAACAATAAAAGTAGTTTTTTTTTTTTCTCAACTCACTTTTAAACTCACTGTATATTAATTTCTAACATTTTTTTTTACTTTCATCAAATCAATACTATATATAGAACTTAAAAATTAGTTATCTATATTATTTTTTCTATTAACTTCGTTAGGGTAAAATAAATATGAAACATGTAATTTTATACAAATTATCGATACGAAAATTGTAATCATACAGAATTAAAAAAATATTTAATATACATACCGAAATCGTGTATTTGTCTCAAAACAATAAAAGAAAAGTAAGATAGCTATTTGTAAGTAACTAGAGAGGGGGTGAATAGTTACTTAATGCGAGTTTAAGACTTTTTCGATGATCAACAAGATTTGAACAATCCTTGATCGCTTTAATCAACTCAAACCAATGTGTGATGTGTTTATGTTTGTTATAATGCGGAATGTAAAGTAAAGAACATAAACACAAGGATTTATAGTGGTTCGGGTAGATGTTAACTAATTCATCTTAATCCACTTCCCGATTCACTAATCGGGAGTTTTGCTTCACTAAGCACCTTTCTCCAAATCTGGCGGAGATCCGATTTACAAGTCTTGTACTTCTCCTTAGACAACAAACCTAATACTCCAACTTAGATCAACTTGTCTTCACCTTGGACAAGTATTAATCCTCAATGAGATTAATCAACTCCCTAGTTCCCTTTAAGGAAGATGATAGCTAAGCTAGCATATGCTTCTAATTACAAGGTACAAAGACTCACCCTTTTCTAGCCATGACAATCCTAAGATAATTCTAAGAATTATTACAACACTATCTAAACTCACAAAGATAGTAATTTGAAAGTAAGTTTACAACCCCTTCTATAATCTATGAGATTATAGAACTTCTCTTGCTAATCACAAACAAATGTATATGTGTTATGTTCTTGTGATTCTCTAATTGTGACGTCCCGTATAAAATCATCGTGTACGGTACATCAACAACAGGATCATTACAAGGTCAAACACTATATGCTGTTTGAAAACCAATTTTGCATTCATGAACAGATAACGTTTTACAAAAGATGAATAGGAAACATTAACATGAGTACATGATACTAAGGTCATTACAAAGCTATTGTTTTGAAAATAATATAAGTTGGGAATGCAAAGTAAAAGTTTCATGCTTGAGACATCTCTAAGTAATGCAGCGGAAGTCTAACACAGCAAGTCTGTAACAGCAAGTCTATACACCAAGACTAGAACAGCAAGGCTAACAGCAGAAGCAACAACGTCTAAACACCTGAGAAATACATGCTTAAAAAGTCAACACGAATGTTGGTGAGCTATAGTTTGTTTGTATTCAGTAATGTAATGTAGGCCACGAGATTTCAGTGCTTCAAACAAGCGTTTCAAATCAGTAATTCAAATCAGTATGATAAAGTATATGTATAACCGTGGGCACCCGGTAACTAGACTTAACGTTTATAACCCCCTGAAAGTGCACTTGGCAAGTGCGTATATCTACGAAGTATTAAACACTCGTTAAATGCTAGCGCGACTAGCCCGAGTGGGGATGTCAAACCCTATGGATCCATATCTAAGATTCGCGTTCACCGGTTCAAAAACCAATGACTAAACGTTACCGAGCTAAAGGGAATGTTTCTGCCGTTGTATAACCCACACATATATAAGTTTAAGTACTCGTGCCTAGTATGTAAAACATAAAATCCGCATGTATTCTCAGTTCCCAAAATAAGTTAAAGTAAAAAGGGAATGCTATAACTCACAGTGATAAAAGCGGTAAAGTCGGTAATGAAAGTACGCAAGTAGTAAGTCGGTCCGAAAGGTCGTCAACCTAAATCAAGGGTTACTAGGTCAGTAGGTTGTTTTTATAAATTCTAATAGTGCATAAAATAATTTTAAGTGTCATCATCATCATCATTCATCATCATAAAAGCTAAGTAAGTTCGACAAGAATAGAGATCGAAACAATAGGCTGATTTTGGTCAGCTGCTGCGACCTCTACGTAAATCGAAAAGATGCATAGTCAGTGGCTATGGCTCCGTATGTGAGTCCCCTAACAGCTGACCAATTTTCAGAACCTAACTCATCTTCGTTTGACCGTGGTGACGGTTTAAGTGCGAGTAGGTCAGAAATTTCAGCACAACGTTAATAGGGTGTAGTGACTCTCGGAGGGCCATAAATCCTAAACCGTAACTCGGATTAAGACGAGGCATAAACGGAAAATCATCTACTCGAACTGAACTAACTGAAAATAAACTTTCCAGTAGCCCAGGTGGTCTGATCAGATACGAAAATTAGTGGACAAGTGCTCCGGTGAGGTTCTTGGTGCTTGATGCTCATCACGGTTCTCATCCTTGATGCTTGTAGCTTCAAGTGTACAACTCGTTGATGGTTTAGCATCACTTTTGACCAAGATTCTACCATCAATACACAATATGTTAAGACCAAGTGGTAACACAACTCATTTAAGAGTCTTAGATGGATGATGAACCAAGGTTACATCATATCCTTAGTCTTAACACAATTACAAGTCCTATTTACAAACAAAGTTACAAACTTTACATCAATCAAACAAGTATGAACATGATCCAAGTCAAAAGAGGTGATGGAACCCTAAGCTAGAGAGCTTGGATCCCTTTCACACAATTTATAAGGTCACAAAGCTAGAAAGCTTGAACCTTTAGTGTTCTTGAAGATCTTGAAGCATAAAGCTTGGATCTTTAAGATATATGAAGATAACAAACAAAAGTTTAAATCTTTATCACAAAATAACAAGATTAAAGTAAAAGAAAGATGAATCTACAAAGTTGGTGAAGATTCAAAGCTAGAAAGCTTGAATCTTCCATGTTCTTGAAAGATTCATGCTTGAATCAACAAGATATAAGCAAGATCAAAGCTAAAAGGAACTTTGATCTCCATAATATGATGATGATGGCCACGAAAATGAAAGGAAAAGAAGAAGAAAAAGAAGACTTACAAGCAATACTAGAAAGGGAAGAAAGAAAGAACAAGTGTGTGTGAAAACCAAATGAGCAAGTGATTTGAATGAGAGGTAAATGGCTAGTATTTATAAGCAAGGAATTTGACAAGGATTGATAACATGAACAAGGGCTAGTATTTATAAGCAAAGAATTTGACAAGGATTGATGACATGGACAAGGGCTAGTATTTATAAGCAAGGAATTTGACAAGGATTGATGACATGGACAATGGCTAGTATTTATAAGTAAGGAATTTGACAAGGATTGATGACATGGACAAGGGCTAATTAATTGGGTCACTAGCTAGAGTAGGGTGGGCTTGAGCCCAACAAGGTAGAAAGTCCAACAAGACTAACTATTGTGCATAATTAAATTACTACGCGTAATTAAGCATCCAAAAACCCAGGTAATTATTATTATAAAATAATAATTAATATTTCGCAGTCATAATATTCCGATTATGATAAAAGTTAAACGTGGGCGCAAGTTCGCGGTTTATTCGAAACGTCAAATAACACTAACGGTTATAAAGGCTTCCAATGATCAAGTTATGTATCCTACATACTCTAAGACACATTTTAACATATAAATGGAAGTAAACCATGTAAATCAAGTTTCCAGAGTATAAAGTAACACAGTACGCACAAATACGCAGTTTTGCAAAAACACTAGGCACAAAAGCAAGTTGAAAAAGCCGGGTCGTTACATTACCCACCTGTTAATGGAAATTTCGTCCCGAAATTTGAGGAGTGACAAAAAAAAATGGTACCGTATTTAAATAAGAAGTAGCGTTTCAAAGTTCCGAAAGATTCGTGGGCTAAAAAGTGAGCTATTTACCTTGAAAGGTACTCTGGCGTATAAAAGTAAGAATAGGTATATGCTATTAATTAAGTCTCTTAGGAGATCAACAAATTGATTTTGTTTCTGGTTAACAAGAGTATGTTGTCTGAATATATCCACAAAAGAAAAGATGATGTTTTTAGCCTTACAGGCATCTTTAGTAAGCTGGATGCATGAAATACATCATGAATGTTACTAAACCCATCTAAAATATTGAGCGCTTATGTCACAATACAAAGCTGACATGTAGGATGGAAAACATGGTGATCATAACCATGCGATTTGATGTCTGGATAGTGTTAGCCACGGATTTTACTAACCCCTTGATTTCGGAAAGAGACCATAGGCATAAAGAACTCAATATTTAAGAACGTTTCATTTAACTATATGAATTGAAAATTTTGCTGAAAGTGAATAATCGGACTTATATGCAATGCAAGCCATAATTATCTATAGTGCCTTCAGGACGGTCTGAACGAACAATGAAGGATATCACCCAGTTTACCATACTGCAGGTGAACTTATCCTTAGATGGAATGAAAGAACAGTTCCATAATGTAACTTTATCCTTTCAGTTACATGTTGAAGTTAGGGTTAACATTAACTAGAACAACATATAGTTGCAACCAACGAAGAAAGGAATGTGTAGAGTAACCATATCCGTATTACAGATGTTTTAAGCAGTCCCTTCCAAGAGGATAACAAGATTCATAGATTCCTAAAGTATGTTACTTTACATTTCTGAAAGAGAATTGCACGAAAGGTGTGATCTTTGAACCAGGGTGAACTCTTTGAGCTGTTTGTTCTGAATTTATCCTTATACTTAAGGAGATGCGCGGACAAGAAGATACGTGGACCCTTGGTCGTAAAGAACGGTTTACTCTAAGTGAAAAGAATCTCAAAACGATTCCTTGTACCTCAACCTACTAATTCATAGAGATGATTTTTACGAGGATGTTGCGATTAGCCGTGAAATATTGAGAATAGAAACCCACCTAGTGCCCTTCCTACAATGGGGTGACCATTGAGTGTACCTCAGAAAACTGATTTATCGGCCCGCGATTTTGCCATGTTTAACCTTAAAAGGAACATTTTTCGAGTACAAAGACTTCCTAAAAAAATTTTTTTTTATAAATCTGCCACCCAAAGTGGCTCAAGCGTTTTTAACAAGGATTTTAATAGTAAGCTTCATCCCTAACGGAGGGAGAGAAGAAGTGTGATCCCTACATGGTGTAGTCTAATACGGAAACCTTTAATAAAATCAACCGAGAAAGTTTTGAAAAACCTTTAAACGTTTGATGCGACAACATAAATGGAACGAAGTTCTTGGTAAATTTAGAAGTATGTATAACGAGTACCATTTGCACAAAATTATTTGACTTAAAACAACTCAATAAAGGAGCGATTTTTAATCATCTTGAAGGTATAACTTACTATGTACTAACCCAAAATAAGTAAGGGTAAATTTATACATATATGATTTTATAAATCGCGTAAGTGATAGAAAAGTTTTTAGTACTTTCATTTGTCCATAAATCTCGTGAGGACCGCACAAATAAGCAACGTGTAAATCAACGTGTAAAAATTTTGATAAACATAGTTTTTCGTATTTCAGAGGTTACGAGTTGAAAAAGGTCGAGTGAAAAATCTTTGAATCATCGGTTGACATGTTACTAGGTAATGAAAACTAATGAATTAAATGTAGTTTTGATGATTATCCGAACTTAAGTCTTTGGCCCAAAAATGTTTACGTCCGAAGCCGTTGCTAAAAAGTGAGGTATGAAGGATAGAGCATGAGGATGAGAAGTTAATCGCTTCTTGACTTTGCAGAATGCCACACAGGTTATGGCTAATATTAAAGTCGGAATACTAATGATGTTAATATCGCTAGATGAGAATTTCCTTGGAATAGGTCAGGACTTTGAGTTATGTAAGATAGAGCATCGCTCCGACATGTGTGAAGAATAAGATCCCTGGGGTAACGCAGTAATTTTGAATGGTTTAAGTGTTTGTGGATGCCCGAAGGCTCTGCATGATGTGGTAGTAAGTGCCTTCATCACATACACACACATGAATCTCTTAGTTTCGACAGTTGTCTGTCTTCATGATGACTTGGATACGAATAAGCAACGAAAAATTTTATATTGACAAGCAACGAAAATTTTATAGAATTCATTTAAGGTGACGATGTAAGAAAAGAAATTAAGTTCTTAGCAAACTAGGGTTATGTACAACACGTACCATTCAAGGTAAAATATCTTTTGAATAAAAGATTTGATTTGTAAAAGTGAAAGTAAAATTTCATATGTATTTGTCAAAAAGAAGTAATTATTTACTTTATTTTATATAACGTATACGATTTCAAAAATTTGCACGAATGGCAAATAAAATAAATTTATTTTTATTAAGTTTTGAGAGGATCGCACAGTAAAATAGTGTAAGTAAAATTTTGGCAAACAAAATTTTCATATTTCGGAGGTTACAAGTTGAAAAAAGATTGATGAGAATCGAGTAAAAGACTTTTGAAAATCTCGGGTGATATTTGAGCAAAAATGTTACGAGGTAATGAAAACTGTTGAATTTTAATGTGGTTGATGACTATTAGTAGGGCATAAGTCCTTCGACCAAAAATACTTAAGTATAAAGTTGTTGCTTATAAGTGAGAAACGAAAGGGAGAGTATGAGGACGGGGATTAACTACCCATTGATTTTGGAAATTCCGAACTGATATGACTAATATCGAAGTAAGAAGGGTGATGGTGTGATTATCATTGATTAAGAATTCTCTCGGAATAAGTTAGGATTCAGTGTCGCATAAGAATGAGTATCAAATACGATTCTTGGGTAGTATAGAATTTGAATTGCTGAAGTGACGGGATACAATTTCCTTTATGTATCGTTGTCCATTGTATCGGTTTCTTTCATGGCTAGAAAGTGAGCAGATTTGGTGAGGCAATCAACGATAACCCCGATAGTGTCATAACTGCCGACTGTTTTCGGTAGTTTCAGAATGAAATCCATCGTCATCCCTTCCCATTTCCATTGTGGGATCTCGGGTTGTTGAAGTAATCCAGATGGCTTTTGGCTCACCATTCTCGCGAGGTATACGAATAATCTTCTTACTATAAATAACTTTCGCTTTCGTACTTGAAAGTCAGTCCGTTCCAACTATTTCCTCAAAGCTTTCTAAATCGATGAGTATTAGGTTAATTTTAAGGTCCATTCCAACCAAATCTTATTATACTACCGTGAAAATTTTTATCAACCTTCTCAAATAACATCTGCTTGTGCGCAGGTAACTAATCCTTTCCAACTACTACTATAAAACTTTCAAGTTTTGTTGGCATGAGGTCATCTCCAAATGACCCACCTGTTAATTTTTAAGGTACTATTTTAAATTACTCCTCTATCTCTGCCAACTTACCATTAGCTTGTCCTATAGAATACTTAACTCTCATGATTGTTAATGGCTTATTAGTCATCACACTAGGATTCTTAGATATAAGGTTTCTATCACTCTAGTATTAAACAATTCCGAGACGATAAATCGTTGTGAAGAAACGTACCCTAACTAAAATCAGGATCCATGCGAGTCTCCATAGCTGAGATAACGATTGCTCTATCGTATGTGAGTCCAAAGTTTTTTTTTTCCCTATTTGAGAACTTTTTCCTTAAGTATCCAGGGTGTCTATATCTATAACAAATTTTCGGGTTATCAATTCTGCAGTCCAGGCCCTTCTCGTACAGTATCTAGACTAAGTGGTTATTCCTGCCTTTATCTGACCATAATGCGTATACTCAAGTGGTTCCTACCAAAATTTCCTTTGAATCGCTTCATATTCCTTATGTAGTAACATTGGGACTTCTGCATGATTCACTTCAATAAAATTACGCTGGCCTGGCGTCATTATATTGTACTAAATCGTACGTTCATTCCAATATCACTCCATATGATCAATGTAACGTGATCACTTTCAGTTCTACTCAATTTCATCCAACGGTGCTTTATCTATGCTATCTCAAAACAAAATCTACATAATTAATCTCACGGTTTCTCGGTGTGGGTGCGTAAGTTCCATAGGTCATGCACCAATGCCTAAATGTCCTGAAATTTCTTCAAAATGTTCAGGTTCAGGTAACATCGTTAGGTTCCTTTCTAGAAATTCAATCTGGGTCTCGCGTCGAGTTGTATGTGTAGCAAGTAGTAGTACGATATGTCTTGAGGCGACTCCCAAGTCTTTGGGTATGGTTGAGCATCAGTAGAAGGCACTCTGACCTTGTGAAAGGAGATGTCCTCCCGACTTCCCCAATGCCTAAGAGTGTTAGGGTACTAAATCCAGAAATGTCGTCAGATCGTCGAGCAGTGGTGAAGAACGAAAGATATAAGTGATGGTCATGAAAGCGTACGAGATACGAGCCATCTTGTAGGAACTGAACAACCTTCGAATGTTCACACGTCGTACGTGGCTATTTAGAGTGAGCTCGGGGTGCGGTTACTCCGACAAATCCTCCAATATCTCCTCCTCCGAGGATCGACTTTAGTGGGCGTGTAATCCGAGGGGTACTCCTCCTAGATTGCATGAAGAATCATTTCGATCTCTGGAACGGTGGAACAGTAGTAACAGGTGGATTACAATACTAATCCTTAGGGTTAGACGTGTGGGAAATGGGTTCAGAAGAACATCTGAACTAGGAAAGGTAAGTTTTTCCAAGTCGGTGCAGCGAATAGCAGGCATGAAGCAAGCATGTAATCAGGCACTACAGCAACCTAGCTCGTTTACAGCAGTATATAGCATGGCAATATTAACAGTACTAAACAGAAGTAACATGCAATCGAAAGCAGATAGTAGCATGCAGTAGCTAGAATAAGCAAAAGCATGCAGCGAGTTTACATAGCAGTAAAAGGAAACAGTAGCATGCAGTAAGTTCATACGGTAGTAAAAGTAAGCAGTGGCATGCAGTAGTAGTAAGAAGTAACATGAAGTAATATAACACCGTAGCATGCAGCAGGTTCCGCAGAAACAAGTAAACTAGCAAGTTGTAGATTAGTCCTATTAGTGAATCCTACTTGGGTCGGTCCTAGACTCACTAATGCAACCTAATTCCCTACAACCAATCCTCTGATACCAACTGTGACGTCCCGTATAAAATCATCGTGTACGGTACATCAACAACAGGATCATTACAAGGTCAAACACTATATGCTGTTTGAAAACCAGTTTTGCATTCATGAACAGATAACGTTTTACAAAAGATGAATAGGAAAAATTAACATGAGTACATGATACTAAGGTCATTACAAAGCTATTGTTTTGAAAATAACATAAGTTGGGAATGCAAAGTAAAAGTTTCATGCTTGAGACATCTCTAAGTAATGCAGCGGAAGTCTAACACAGCAAGTCTGTAACAGCAAGTCTATACACCGAGACTAGAACAGCAAGGCTAACAGCAGAAGCAACAACGTCTAAACACCTGAGAAATACATGCTTAAAAAGTCAACACGAATGTTGGTGAGCTATAGTTTGTTTGTATTCAGTAATGTAATGTAGGCCACGAGATTTCAGTGCTTCAAACAAGCGTTTCAAATCAGTAATTCAAATCAGTATGATAAAGTATATGTATAACCGTGGGCACCCGGTAACTAGACTTAACGTTTATAACCCCCTGAAAGTGCACTTGGCGAGTGCGTATGTCTACGAAGTATTAAACACTCGTTAAATGCTAGCGCGACTAGCCCGAGTGGGGATGTCAAACCCTATGGATCCATATCTAAGATTCGCGTTCACCGGTTCAAAAACCAATGACTAAACGTTACCGAGCTAAAGGGAATGTTTCTGCCGTTGTATAACCCACACATATATAAGTTTAAGTACTCGTGCCTAGTATGTAAAACATAAAATCCGCATGTATTCTCAGTTCCCAAAATAAGTTAAAGTAAAAAGGGAATGCTATAACTCACAGTGATAAAAGCGGTAAAGTCGGTAATGAAAGTACGCAAGTAGTAAGTCGGTCCGAAAGGTCGTCAACCTAAATCAAGGGTTACTAGGTCAGTAGGTTGTTTTTATAAATTCTAATAGTGCATAAAATAATTTTAAGTGTCATCATCATCATCATTCATCATCATAAAAGCTAAGTAAGTTCGACAAGAATAGAGATCGAAACAATAGGCTGACTTTGGTCAGCTGCTGCGACCTCTACGTAAATCGAAAAGATGCATAGTCAGTGGCTATGGCTCCGTATGTGAGTCCCCTAACAGCTGACCAATTTTCAGAACCTAACTCATCTTCGTTTGACCGTGGTGACGGTTTAAGTGCGAGTTGGTCAGAAATTTCAGCACAACGTTAATAGGGTGTAGTGAGTCTCGGAGGGCCATAAATCCTAAACCGTAACTCGGATTAAGACGAGGCATAAACGGAAAATCATCTACTCGAACTGAACTAACTGAAAATAAACTTTCCAGTAGCCCAGGTGGTTGATCAGATACGAAAATTAGTGGACAAGTGCTCCGGTGAGGTTCTTGGTGCTTGATGCTCATCACGGTTCTCATCCTTGATGCTTGTAGCTTCAAGTGTACAACTCGTTGATGGTTTAGCATCACTTTTGACCAAGATTCTACCATCAATACACAATATGTTAAGACCAAGTGGTAACACAACTCATTTAAGAGTCTTAGATGGATGATGAACCAAGGTTACATCATATCCTTAGTCTTAACACAATTACAAGTCCTATTTACAAACAAAGTTACAAACTTTACATCAATCAAACAAGTATGAACATGATCCAAGTCAAAAGAGGTGATGGAACCCTAAGCTAGAGAGCTTGGATCTCTTTCACACAATTTATAAGGTCACAAAGCTAGAAAGCTTGAACCTTTAGTGTTCTTGAAGATCTTGAAGCATAAAGCTTGGATCTTTAAGATATATGAAGATAACAAACAAAAGTTTAAATCTTTATCACAAAATAACAAGATTAAAGTAAAAGAAAGATGAATCTACAAAGTTGGTGAAGATTCAAAGCTAGAAAGCTTGAATCTTCCATGTTCTTGAAAGATTCATGCTTGAATCAACAAGATATAAGCAAGATCAAAGCTAAAAGGAACTTTGATCTCCATAATATGATGATGATGGCCACGAAAATGAAAGGAAAAGAAGAAGAAAAAGAAGACTTACAAGCAATACTAGAAAGGGAACAAAGAAAGAACAAGTGTGTGTGAAAACCAAATGAGCAAGTGATTTGAATGAGAGGTAAATGGCTAGTATTTATAAGCAAGGAATTTGACAAGGATTGATGACATGGACAAGGGCTAGTATTTATAAGCAAAGAATTTGACAAGGATTGATGACATGGACAAGGGCTAGTATTTATAAGCAAGGAATTTGACAAGGATTGATGACATGGACAAGGGCTAGTATTTATAAGTAAGGAATTTGACAAGGATTGATGACATGGACAAGGGCTAATTAATTGGGTCACTAGCTAGAGTAGGGTGGGCTTGAGCCCAACAAGGTAGAAAGTCCAACAAGACTAACTATTGTGCATAATTAAATTACTACGCGTAATTAAGCATCCAAAAACCCAGGTAATTATTATTATAAAATAATAATTAATATTTCGCAGTCATAATATTCCGATTATGATAAAAGTTAAACGTGGGCGCAAGTTCGCGGTTTATTCGAAACGTCAAATAACACTAACGGTTATAAAGGCTTCCAATGATCAAGTTATGTATCCTACATACTCTAAGACACATTTTAACATATAAATGGAAGTAAACCACGTAAATCAAGTTTCCAGAGTATAAAGTAACACAGTACGCACAAATACGCAGTTTTGCAAAAACACAAGGCACAAAAGCAAGTTGAAAAAGCCGGGTCGTTACACTAATGATTTTGAATTGTAGCATGCAAGAGGTCCAAGTCTTCAAAGTTCTCCAAGCCTTTCTATTTATATGGAGAGATAAAAAAATTAGCCGTTGTTGCGGCTTGGACCGTGGGTTGACCGTACGCGGTCCAGTCCAAAACTCCTATCCGTTGTATAGCGTTTGAATCAGTTTTGACCATTAATCTTTGGACTCTTTACTTGATTTAACACGTGCAAAAGATACCCAATATCCTATACAAGTACTATATGCATTAAATATCCATTTACCTTGGATGTATTGCCTTGATAGTAACTTGTCATGCTCAAAGTGGAAAGTCTAATATTTTTAGATACAAGTCATGATAATCATTTGAGGGCAATCTCAGCTTTGTCATAATATTTGGTTTGTAATTAACACATTTGCTAAATCCCTATTAGTTGGTCAACATGTCATTGATGACAACAACCCACTTTAATCACAAAGCATGCTAGTATTCAAATTTAAACTTTGTTTGTAATTAATTAAGTGTGTTAATTATGTCTTGACCATTTTAAGCAAGTAATATCAATTAAGCATGTTGCAAGACATCAAGTTAAATCAAGTTTAAACCATTCATAAACTTAATTTTAGACTTAAGCAAACCTATGTATGTTAATGATTCATTGTTTTTAAGATTACTAGATTATGACATTTTAAGCATTATCCAAGTAGCACAACCGTATATTGAAGTAGTCCAAATACTAGTTGGTGGAATCTCAACTTGTAACATATGGCAAGACAAGGTTCATACATACATATACATACATATACATATATATATATATATATATATATATATATATATATATATATATATATATATATATATATATATATATATATATATATATATATATATATATATATGTATGGGCATGATCAATGGGGAAGTAACCAATCGGGGGGAAGCGGGGGGAAGCAAAAATATTTTTTATTTCGTTTTTTTTGAATTTTTTTTTTCCGGCATCAAGATCACACAAAAATATGAATATTTAGAAGAGACACTTTGTGATGAATGTTATTATTTAGGCGGGAAAACGATCGACAAAAATAACATTCAAGATAATATTGTTCGTGAAGAATATGAACGTTTTTTTCATGTTTTGTGAAGTAAAATTTAGCCCGATTTAGAGTTTAGGGTTTAGGGTTTGGTGTTTTGGGTTTATTCCATAAACCCAAAACACCAAACCCTAAACCCTAAACCCTAAACCCTAAACCCTAAACTCTAAACTGTTCGTGTTAAAAACTCAATCTAAATCCTAAATCTAAACCCTAAACCCTAAATTTCTAAACCCTAATATCTAAACCCTATAAACCCTAATATCTAAACCCTAATATCTAAACCCCAATATCTAAAACCTCAAAATACGTTCGAAAAACACGATAATTGTTATATATTACTTCTTCGAGCATTTTCCCGCCAAAATAAAAACATTTATCACAAAGTGTCTCTACTAAATGTTCATATTTTCATCTCATCTATAATGTTCGTGAACAAAGTTTTTTCAAAAAACGAAAAAAAAAAAGTTTTTGCTTCCCCCCGCTTCCCCCCGAATGGTTACTTCCCTCTTGATCCTACCACTATATATATATATATATATATATATATATATATATATATATATATATATATGTATATATATATATATATATATATACATATATATATATTAAGTGACTACTTTAGCATTTAGCACTTAGCACAAAGTCAAATAATACACATGTATTAATAGCAAGTAGTCAAGTAATATTCATGTAATGACTAGCAAGAGATCACTAATTAATCTAGAATTAAACACATAGTGATAACATAGCATTGAACCAGGCTATGTAAGTTTTACTTGCAAAGTGGCATTTGCAAGATTAATGTATAATTATACATTAATGTCCAATACATATACAAGGAAGGAGCAACTCTTGGTTGAGACTTGATGACCATCCTAAGTATGTCTAAATACATTTTAGATGTACATATTTTCCTATAAGACTTATGTGTTATCTTTAATCAAGGTTTAATCATCATTAAGGTTTCATTAGGTGTGATAAAACAAGATTAGTGTTCTGGTGACCAAAACTCCTTTAGATATGAAGGAGGCAACTATTCTAAGCATGTTTAGCTTATACGGATCTTGTGGTGGATTGATTTTGGGAAGTGATTTCTCTAACACTTCTTGTTCAGGTGTTTGGCATAATTTTGTGGAAGGTAAAATAATAAAAGAATTGCATAACCCCTTAAGAACTCCTTTGTCAAAAGAATTGGAGATTGTGCGACTACATTCTTCTATGAAGAGCATTGGATCGAGACGGAAAAACTATGCAATTTATTTCCAAGACTTGCAGTGTAACAGACTGAAACCTGGGCTAGATGTAAGATGACTATTTTTCCCTTAGGGTTATCGTTGTGTTTAAATATGCTTTTTATTTTAATAATATGTGTATTATTAATTGGCTATGTGGTTAAGACCAGTTTGTGACAAGGGTCACAGAACTAGTTCGTTTATTGAATTTGAACTCCGTTAGGGTGTCCAAACTAAGTACGAAAGATATCATATAATTGATAAATACTCGTGTGTTGTGGGGTATGGGCTTTAAACCCCATTAAGTGTATGATTATCTGTTTAGTGAGTTCATTCACTAGAACTCTCCCAAAAATAAAACCCGTACTTGTTTATCCCCTTCACAAACCCTAATCTAATCCAAGGGAGAAATTGAATCAAGAGGCTTTAGTGACTAATTCTTAGCATCATTGTAAGCATCCATCCAGGTTTGTTTGCTTAAATTCGTATTTTAATTCTTAAGAAATGAGTTTTAGGTGTAAAATGGGTTTTATGTATTTTTGAGCTTGAATCTTCATGAATTGTGTTTGTTATGCTCAATTGTTGTTAGAAATAGCTTCTATATAGTTTATATGATGTTTTTGAAGTGGTTTTGGTGTTAGAACTTGCAAAAATCAAAATTTGGAGTTAAAAATGCGAAAAACAACGAGCTGGAGCTGTTCATCAGCTCCCACACTTTTGACAGCTCAACCACGCGGTTGAGCACGTGTTTGAGGGCTCAACCATGCAGTTTAAGGCTCAACCACGCGGTTGAGCACTGGTCAGCTTTTGATAAAATTAAAAAGGGCATAACTTTCAAACCATAACATTCGATGAATAAACTATCGTTGGAATCATCTTGAGGTCTACTTTCTAATGATATGGTTTTAAGAAACTGGATCAAACTTTATTTTGGTCAGAAAAAGGGGTTTTATGGTGTATGTCTTGTTTTGGACATATGTGAATGTTGTTATTGATTGAATTTATGATGTAGACTTATCATATAGTGAATGCGTGATTGTATGTATTAATTTAGTGTATGTATCTGTAAGTAACTAGAAGGGCGGTGAATAGTTACTTGATATGTTTTTAACACTTTTTCGATTGATCACCAAATTTGATTAACTATGATCAACCAATTCAACTCAAACTTGATGTGTATGGTGTGTATGTTCAAAATGGTAAGTAAAGTAATGTAAAGAACATAAACACAAGGATTTATAGTGATTCGGGTGGATGTTAACTAATCCACCTTAATCCACTCCACGATTACACTAATCTGGATTTCTTGCTTCACTAAGCACTTTTCTCCAAACCCGACGGAGATCCGATTTACAAGTCTTCAACTTCTTTGGTAGACAACAAACCTAATCTTTCTATCCCTTTGAAAGACCAACTCCAACCTAGATCAACTTGTCTTCACCTTAGATAAGTATTAATCTTCAAATAAGATTAATCAACTTCCTAAGTCCCTTTAAGTAAGTAGATCACTAAGCTAGCCTATGCTTCTACTAATTGAAGTTACAAGACTCATACACTTTGCAATGATGATCCTAAGACAATACTAGGACATACATTACACTAAGTAAACTCACAAGATAAATGATTTTAATTAGTAAGTTTACAACAACCAAATTCTATATCTATAAGATCATAGAATCTTCTCTTGCTTGATCACATTTGAGTAGTAATTAAAGCCCTTGTGATCTCTGAAAATAAGCATTTGAAATATGCAAGAGGGTCAGCTTCAAATGATCTTTAATTCTTACCTTTTATAGTGAGATTCAAAAACTAGCCGTTGTCACACGGTCACAGGCACGGTCGACCGTGGTTCGACCGTGCGTGCTCCAGTCCAAAAGTATGTATCCGTTGTATAACCATTTGACTCAGATTTGAATATAATATTTTGAAACCTTTACTCCATCTAGCACCTACAAAAGAAACTCAATATCCTGTACAAGTACTAAATGCATTAAGTGTGGGGGATTTGGTCTTATTGAGTGAAAATGACATAACACTCCAAAAGTGGTAAACCCAACATTCTTGGAGAAGTGTCTTGATTGTTATTTTAGGTAATCTCAGTTTGGTCAAGACTTAGTTAGCCTCATTAATGCATTTGGTTCAATCCTAAAGACTAGTCAACATGTCATTAACTTCCTAGTTTCAATTAATCACAAGTCATATTCATTTTAAGATTAAGTAGAGATTAATTGAATGATGTCTTTCTAAAATAAACATTAAGTGTGTAAAGACATCAATGTTAAGTCATACTTGGACAAGTAATCACAATGTGTTACTTAGACAAGACCAAATAGACAATTGACCATTATTCCTTTGTGAACCATTTTACACTTAATTTATTGGAGTAAACTAGTTAATTGAATCCTAGTATTCTAACTAGTAAACACATAGCAAGCATAGTAATCAAGTTGAAAAATTGATGAGTATTAAACATATTAGCAAGTAGCAAGTAATACTCACACATATCAAGGGATAGTTATTCTAAAATCAATCATATAGATATTTGCACAACACTATGGTTTAAGCTTTAGCAAGCTTACTTGCAATATAACTTATTACATGATTAATGTGTAAGCACACATTAATTTCCAACACATGCACAAGGGAAGAGCAATCTCTAGCTGGGACTTGGTGACCATCCTAAATGTATCTAAGTGTATTTTAGGATTGCAAGTCTTTACTCAAAAGTATTGTTCTTCATTTAGCCTTAATTTGTCACTAAGTAATCTTTAATTGTAATTAGTGTTCTAGTGACATTAGCTTATGTGTGTTGGTACTTAGTGATCATCCTAAGAATGTCTAGACAAGTTTTAAGATCACAAGTTATTGATTAACACTTATGTGTTATGCCTAATTATGGTTAATTAGTTAATAAGATGTAATTAAGCATAATTAACCAAGATTAGTGTTTTTATTACCAACACTCAATTGAGTATGAAAAGGACATCTATTCTAAGCGTGTTGAAAAATGTTTTATGAATTATAGATGTCGGGAAATGGTCAAACTAAATTTGATCAAAAATGGTGACAGAAGATTCCGCGATCGCACTACAGTTGACCGTGGTGGCAGTCGTGCATCTTGTTTTAACAAAACTGCGTTGCAGATTCAGTCTGGGATTCTATGGCTAAGTGTACAGTCGACCGTACTTTGACGGTGTATTTTAATGATTTTATTTTCATTCTTTAAGTTTTGTTTGACTTGGTCATTTGCAGGATCAAGTATGGATTAGTGAACTTTCGTGTTTTATGTTAAGATGTCGATCATCACTTATGCATATGTGTGTTTCATCATCAAAACAAATTCTTTGGTTAAGCATCATACTTAACTTAGTCGATTAGTCCATTAACAAACATTCAACCAACAGTATCAATGTTTGATGTCGTGCATTTTGGGTTGAAACCCGTTTAAACAGTTGCTGCTACTATTCTTTATCACTCGCACGAGTGAGCCTTCACTCATACGATTGGGGTGGTCAACCGTGTTATGAACTGTGCAAGTGAGTGGATAAGAAGAACTATTATTTTGGTTAAGATGATACGAACGGTTGAGATGTAACTCGTACGAGTCACTGGTCACTCGTATGGTGAACCATACGGATCATTTGATTCATTGATGGATGTTCAGTCATAGACCAAATGTACGAGTAAGTTGTCAACTGTACGGTTGAGTGTTCTTAAACGTGCGTTTAAGGGTGTTACTCGTACGGTTGGCATACCAGTCATAAAGTGATTAAATATTGGTATTTGGTGTTATTGTCTTGTTGTTGGGTTATTATCAAGACATGATTACTGACTGTGTTATTTCTATTCTCAGGTGGAAAAGATAAAGAGAAAGCTCATTAGTTAGAATTTGAGCCGCTGCTGGTAATTGGTGAGTGGGTCTATCTTTGGATAGAGTTTAAGTAGCAAATCATGCTACTTTGGATTACTCTGATTACCTTGTTAAGTGTAGTGATTTCCATGGTAGTTGGATAGTTGCATGTTATGTGATATATATGTTGTATATGCGTGCTGTGTTGACACTAATCGAGGCCAGGCAAGGTTGGGAACTCACCGAGGCTAGGAAAGTTCGAGTTCGTATGAGGTCAACCGAGGCTAGGTAAGGTTGAGTCCAAGTCCTATAGCATAGAAGAACGCATGTGTTGGGTTTGGATAGTTGTGCAGAGACTTGGTAGGAAGGACTATCGGTAGATCCTAGCCCGATCAGCTAAGGTCGTGTGCCCGTACAAGCCGCCGATCCTTATTTTATCCTTATTCGTATGCTTGTTGGTTGTAAACATGTTAGATTATTGTCGTATGATGGGTTGCTTAAGCTTAATCTGTAGATAGATTTCATTCACTTAGCTGTGCGCTAATCCCCCATTCCTCCCCCTGCAGGTTTAGCTACTGCTGATGGGATCGGATCATGTTGTAGAAGACATGTTTGACTTGCAACTCTGATGTTGACATTTGTAACCGTGTGTGTAATAATGTAACACCGTTTGTTAAAGTAAACTTAATTAAGTGGTTTTGTACTAATGTAATTAAGGTTGTGATTTTACTAAGTAAGACTTCCACTGTGTTATACAAAAAATGGCAGGTGTTACAAGTTGATATCAGAGCATAGGTTTAACAGCAAGTACATGCGTGTATCTTATTCTCAAACCATGAGTGGAGTCAAACATGTTCGTAGGTGGGGCTAAGTGAAGGCAGGGATACATGTATGTTAGTTGTGTTGAGCTAACCAGTTATCCACTAAGCTTTTATGTGAGCTGTTTTGTAGCATAGGTATGGCTAACACAGATGCAAACGCTACCGCCCTGACAAATCCCGGAACATACAGAGCACCGGACGAGGGTGTTGAGTCCGATGATTATCAACAAAGTCATATACGTGAGTTAGAAAGTAAACTGAAAGAAGCTCGTGATAGAATTATTGAGCTTGAGCTAGTAAATCCTGCGGGAAATGATGACACGCCACCTGGATTTCCGATAGCACAATCCCAAATAGTACCCAACATGAACAAGACTCAATTCCAATACCCAGAGCAAAATCAGTTACCTCAACAATACTACATGCCACCACAAAATACTTTCTCTTTTCAAAATCCAATGTTAATGAACTCGTACTAAACGCAGATGTTCCAACAACCCTTTTTTCAACCCTATAAGAAATGTACCTACAAACAGTTCTTAGATTGCAAACCCCCAGAATATTCGGGAAGTTCTGACCTGACAGTAGGGATGGAAAAATGACCCGTACCCGATGGGGAAACCCGAAACCCGTTATAATTGGGTCGGGTCTGACCCGAGTCCGCAGGGTCATGGGCCGGGTATGGGGATGGTTACAAAAAAAATTCCGGGTTCGGATTCGGGTATGGTTTTGGATACAAACCCGTTTACCCAACCCGTATACTCAACCCGCATACCCGTATACCCGGCCCGAGGAATTTTAATAATAATTTTTATGTAAAATTTTAGTATTAGTATTATATTGTTAATGTATGAAAGATTTCTGTCTTTTTTTTTTTTTTGAAAACTAGTATAATTTTATTCAATATAATCATATACAACAAGTTTTCGAGATGTGATAGTTTATATACTTTGTGTATTTGAGTATTTTAGAAACTTTTTCAATCAATTTTTTGTATGTGATATTTTATAATACTTTAAACATGAAGTAGTTAAGTTATTTTTCGATATTTTGATTTGGTAACTTATTGAAAAATAAATATAGAATGACTAATCGCGTATACCCGTTTACCCGTGGGGAAACCCGAAACTGATAGTATGTAAGTAAATGGGGACCTGATGGGTTTCAGGGCGGGTTTGGGACAGGTTTTCTTAATCGAGTTAGGGTCCGGGATTACCTAAACCCGACTCAAACCCGACCCAAACCCGACCCGATGCCATCCCTACCCGACAGAAACTATTAATTGGTTAATGGTGGTTGAAAGGGCTTTGGAAGCCTGTCACTGTGAACCGAAGTTGAGGGTTATGTATGCTTGTAGATTGCTAAAGGGTAGAGCTATGGTTTGGTGGAATGCGTCAACTTCAAGTATTCCAAAGGAGAATGTTAAGCAAATTACTTGGGAACAATTTCAATGGAAAGTTGGTGAACAATATTGTTCCTCGTTCGATCTTAACCAGTTGAAGACTGAGTTTTTAGAAATGAGAATGAAACCCGTCTAAATAGTTGCTGCTACTGTTCTTCATCACTCGCACGAGTGAGCCTTCACTCGTACGATTGGGGTGGTCAACCGTGTTATGAACCGTGCGAGTGAGTGGATAAGGAGAACTATTGTTTTGGTTAAGATGATACGTACGGTTGAGATGTGACTAGTACGAGTCACTGGTCACTCGTATGGTGAACCGTATGGATCATTTGATTCATTGATGGATGTTCAGTCATAAAACAAACGTACGAGTAAGTTGTCAACCGCAAGGTTGAGTGTTCTCAAACGTGCGTTTAAGGGTGTAACTCGTACGGTTGGCATACCAGTCGCAAAGTGCTTAAATGTTCGTATTTTGTGTTATTGTCTTGTTGGGTTGTTATCAAGACATGATTATTGACTGTGTTATTTCTATTCTCAGGTGAAAAAGATAAAGAGAAAGCTCAGTAGTTAGAATCTGGGCCGCTGCTGGTAATATAAAAAACAATTTATGATAATAATAAATAACAACAATGATAATAATAATAATAATAATAATAATAATAATAATAATAATAATAATAATAATAATAATAATAATAATAATAATAATTTTTTTGGAAAAGCAATATTATTATCACAAAGAATATACAGTATATACATATGCATCTTCACAGCCCATATGTGACCTGAAGCAGAACATACAATTCGCAATAAACAATTTCGCACAATTGCTAACTAACAAGAAGTAAGCTAACAATTAACAAAAAAAAGTATTGAGGATTATGTAACTGATCAGTGTCGAAGGGCCGGTCAAAAATAGCCTAATTACTCTACTTTAGATAGGGTAAGCAGGATTCGTTCTACGGGAAATAGTGGTTAATAGCAAGCAATTTCTGTGACGACCCGGGAACTTCCGACCAAATCTAAACTTAATCTTTATATGTTTTCGACATGATAAGCAAAGTCTGTGATGTTGAGTCTCAAAATTTTTGAACTATTGTAATAAGATCATTTGACCTTTGACTATTCCCGACGATTCACGAATCCTTTGTTGTAAACAGAAATGTAGATATAAATAATTATATATAATAAACTAAATATGTTAGTGAACTATTATGTGATTTAGAAAGATAATTTATAGTAACTAAAACTTGTTATTTTGAAATATATAGAGTATACTGAATATAATTGATTTTGAACATAAACTATCAACGTTAGGAAAGTATTAGATATATAATATTATACTTTGAGTCTATGTGTTTCATTATATATAATTAATATATGTGATATCTATGCATGAATAATACTATATGTATAATATTAAAATGGGTAACTATAAAATATATATAGTATATATTATATAAATATCAAATATTACATAATTAATAAATGGTGATATTAATATGCAATTACGAGTTAAAATATAATTATTATATTAATATTAGTATCATTACTTTCATAATTATTATTAAAATAAATATTAATATTAATATCAGTATTATGAATATTATATGATATAAAAATTTGACACATTTAAATTGCCATATTATTATGAATAAATATTACTAATATTATGGTTATCTTTATTATTATAATTAGAAGAAAAATTACAATTTTAGTTATTATGATTATTATTATTACTATTATTCTTATTTATAATATTAAAAGTATTAATAGTAATTATAATATATTAAATACAGATATTTAAATTTAAATACAAATATATATATATATATATATATATATATATATATATATATATATATATATATATATATATATATATATATATATATATATATATATATATATATATATATATATATATATATATATATATATATATATATATATATATATATATATATATATATATATATAATATAAACCCAGAATTTTATAAATATGGATATATATAATTGAGATATATACAGCGTGTTTTTTTGTTTTATCTAAATATCATCTGTTCTTTTCCTTCTTTTTCTCTCTGGCTCGTGACATCTGGTCGATCCATTTACACTATCAAACAAACCCCAATCAATTTTTGTTATCAATCATTTGCATGATAATATATCTTAGCTGCTATTTGAAGAATTGGAAGGGAAGTTCATGTTATATTTTCTTTAATTTTTTTTTTACGAACGGTTTAATCAAGAATTGAGATTCGAATCAATTCTCAAAAATTATTAGTACAGAGTTCATTGGATTCATTATATGAATTTAAATGTAAAATTTCATATCTCAATTCAATAGAATGAATCCGAATTCGTGAGTCAAAATTTCAAAACTTAAAAGTCAACCGATGTTCAATAATCAAATTAAAGTTGCAAGTGTTATTTCTGTTAAAATTGTTGAATCCTAAAGTTTTTAGAGATGATTTAAAGCGTAATCCATTTTGTAACCACAAGCTAAAAACAACTGGAAATCGAAGAACAATGTTTGAGTTTGTTTGAGTTCTTCGTGACCTGCTACTTTTTTTTAAAAAGAAAAACAAACAAGAACTCCTTAGACATGGTTGATTTCAGTTTTCATTAAAGAATCTAAATCCATTAATAAATTCATGAACATGATTGTTATGGCTACTGATCGATGTTGAAAACTATTTTTTTTATTAAAGCTGCTGCGACAGAAGCTATAATTCTTGTTTCATTTCTATATTTTTTATTATTATTATGTTTATTTTAAACAACCTGTAAGTATTTATATTTCAGTTTAAATTCTAAAACAAATTAAGTAATTTGTTGTTAATTGATCTGGTCCCTGGTTGTATTGATCTTGAGGAATATGATGAACACCGAAAGAAAACATGTTAAATAAATTTGGAATAAATATTGAATCAGAAAAATGATAATGGAGGAGTGGTCTGGTGTGTTTGAGAGTATCCAAGAGGTCTCGAGTTCGAGCCTGGTCCAGTGCTTTTTTTTTAGAAAAGCTTTTCAAAAGGGTATACATTCTTTTCTTTCTAATTTTATTATCATTATTATTATTATTTTTATTATTATGATTATTATTGTTGTCACTATGATTATTATTATCATTATTAGTATTATAGTAATTAATATTATGGATATCATAGATACAAGTATTATAAGTGTTACTAAAGGTTAGTATTATTAATTATTATTGCCATTAACATAACTTAGGATATTACCATTTTTGATACTAGTATTATCATTCCAAAATTATTAGTATTATCATTACTTAATATTATTGTTATTATTACTAATATTAATATATGTAGTATTACTATTATAATTATGATCATTATTATTATTTTTAACATTATTATGAAAATAATACAATTTAACATTTTAAATATTAGTATAAGTATCATAATTGTTATTATTATTGTTATCAAAATTAAAAGTATTATATCTATTATTATTATTACTATGAGTATTACTTCTAATATTATTAGTAATTTTAAAACTTTAATATTATTGTCATTATGATGAAAAGGTTTATTAATAATAGCATTATGAAAATAATACAAATTATTATTATTTTCGTAAATATTAGTATTAGTATCATTTTAGAATTATTATTATTATTATTATGAATAAAAGTATTATTATTAGGATTACCACTAGTAATAAGATTTTTATAATTATTGTTATTATTAAGTATTATGTAATGGTATCAAAATTATTAATTTCATTACCATTATTATTAAATTATCAATCTTATTAAAACTACTGATGTTCATTATATTTAATATTAGTATTATCATTATATTATTTCAAATATTATCTTAGTATTATTAAAATACTGTTTTAACAAACAAATGATATACATATATATAAATATATAAATATATTTAATATATAAAACATAACAAACTTAATATCTTATTTAGTTAAAATATATAAAATGAATATATGGAACATATAAGTCATTAACTTAAAAACGATATAACTGATAAATTTATATATTTATTCGATTACGATTATGTGTATTAATATATATACACAAATGATATGGGTTCGTGAATTCGAGGCCAACCCTGCATTGTTCCATGTCGTCATATGTATTTTTACTACAGAATAAAATATTGTGAGTTTCATTTGCCTTTTTACCCTTTATATTTTTGGGCTGAGAATACATGCGCAATTTTTATAAATGTTTTACGGAATAGACACAAGTAATTGAAACTACATTATATGGTTGAATGATCAAAGCCGAATATGCCCCTTTTGCTTGGTAACCTAAGAATTAGTAAACCGATCTACTAATTGACGCGAATCCTAAAGATAGATCTATTGGGCCTAACGAACCCCATCCAAAGTACCGGATGCTTTAGTACTTCGATGTTGTTTTATATCATGTCCGAAGGATTTCCCGGAATGATAGAGGATATTCTTATATGCATCTTGTTAATGTCGGTTACCAGGTGTTCAATCCATATGAATGATTATTTTTGTCTCTATGCATGGGACTTATATTTATGAGAAATGGAAATGAAAATCTTGTGGTCTATTAAAATGATGAAAATGATCGATTATAATAAACTAATGAACTCACCAACCTTTTGGTTGACACTTTAAAGCATTTTTATTCTCAGGTATGAAAGAAATCATCCGCTGTGCATTTGCTCATTTTAGAGATATTACTTGGAGTCATTCATGGCATATTTCAAAAGACGTTGCATTCGAGTCGTTGAGTTCATCAAGATTATTATTAAGTCAATTATAGTTGGATGTAGTATGAAATGGTATGCATGCCGTCAACTTACGATGTGATGAAAGTTTATCTTTTAAAAACGAATGCAATGTTTGTAAAATGTATCATATAGAGGTCAAGTACCTCACAATGAAATCAACTATTGTGAATCGTTTATAATCAGTATGAACGGGTCTTTTCAATTTCAGGATTTGTTTGTTTGTTTAACTAAAAACTATTCAAATTAATCAACTAGAATAAAGCTTAAAACTTAAACTAAAGTGCAATTGAGAATGTTGAAATGTAAACAATGAGATTAAAAGCCTTTATCCTTTCACAATCCCAATCTAGCATGCATTCAGTCAAACAAGTATTATGTTTACCAAGTATTGATCAAATCTCATAGACAAGATTTCTTAAGTTCATCAATTCTACTATCTTGGGATTAAACTATGCAACCTATACACTATGTCTTTATCCTTAATCTAATTAACACTAAGTTGGATCAAGAACACAATGTTAAATCACAATAATTCAACTTTCAATAACAAAAGCATAGAACTTGCATTGATCAATAGTTGATTGCTTTACAATATCATAATCCAAAAGACATAAGTATTAAACCATCATAAACCACAAAAACTTGAATGAAATAATACATGTTTAATTGTTCATGGAAAGGATAAAGATAAGAAAACTAGCCAAGCATGTTGGTGATTGTAACAGACTGAAACCGGGGCTAGTTGTAAGTTGCCTATTTTGCCTATAGGGTTTGTGCTTAGTCTTAAGTGCTTTTATTTTAATTATTTTATTAGTGTTTTATTATAATTGTGTTGTAACCAGTTTGTGACAAGGGTCCCAGAACAGGTTGGTTTATTTAATTTGGACTCCGTTAGGACCGCCTAAGGAGATACGAAAGGTTATCAGATAAGATAACTGGTAAATACCCGTGTGATATGGGGTATGGGTTTATAACTCATTTATATGTATGTTTCTGTATGTTTCTTCTCATTTCCCTAAATAAGAAAATAAGTACTCCGTACCAAACTTATCTCATCTCAAACCATAATTGATCTAAGTCTTAAATTGGATCATGAGGCTTTAAGGATTGATTCATATCATCCTTGTGATCATTTATCCAGGTTTGTTAGCTTGAATTCGTGCTTTAATTCATAGAAATTGGGTTTTGGGTGTAAATGGGTTTTTGATGAATTTTGAGCTTGAATCTTCATATTATGTGTTTGTATGTGTTAATTGATGTTAGAAATAGGTTGTATATATGTTTAGTAGCTTCCATGTGCTTAAAATTTGATTAAAATCGCTCAAAAATCGAGTTTTTGGGGAAAAAATCACGAAATCAGCGAATGTGTTCGAACCAGTTGCTACAGTATTTTGCTACAGTGCCCGAGTTGCTACAGTGCCTGAGTTGCTACAGTGTCACTATTTGCTACAATGTCGCTATTTGCTGATGTTGACTTTTGTATAAATAATGTTTTGTAATAACGTAACACCGTTGTGTAAACTTAAACGTAATGACGTGATTTATATTGTGTTTGTTAATAAAGTCTTCCGCTATGTATTTAAAAAAAAATGGTCGGTGTTACAAGTTGGTATCAGAGCATGGTTTGGCAGCAAATACGTGCGCGTATTTTGTTCCCAAACCCTAAGGCAAGTCAAACATGTCTGTAGGAGTAGGGGCTAAGTGAAAATAGGATATACGTGTGTTAGTTGTGATTGAACTAACTGTTATCCACTAAGCTTTTGTGTGAGCTGTTTTGTAGCACAGGTATGTCTGATAGAAACGCAACTGGCCCATCCAACCCCGGAACATTTAGAGCACCAGAAGAGGGTGTTGAGTCGGATGATGATAGAGTAGTTACATCCTTCAATTAGAAAGCAAGCTAAAAGAGGCTGAGGACAAAATTAATGAGCTTGAATTGGCGAGGCATTCTGGAAATGATGATACACCACCTGGATTCCCAACAGCGCAATCCCAAACGATACCTAATGTGCCCCAGAACCAGTTTCAGAATCAAATACCTAACCAATATTATATGCCACCACAAAACACCTTTACTTACCAAAATCCCATGATGATGAATCCATACCAAATGCAAATGTTCCATCAACCTTACATGCAACCACCCAAAAGATGTACTTATAAGAACTTCTGTGATTGCAAACCCTCCGAGTTCTCTGGAAGTACTGATCCGACTGTAACTCTCAATTGGTTGCGAGAAATTGAAAGGGTATTTGAAGCGTGCCAGTGTGAACCCGAGCTGAAAGTAACATATGCTAGTCGAATGTTGAAAGGTAGTGCTATGATTTGGTGGGATTCTTTGATTTCCAGTATACCGAAAGAGCAAGTGAGTATGATCACCTGGGAACAGTTTCATGGGAAGGTGTGTGAACAGTATTGTAATCCATTTGATAGAACCGAATCAAGACCAAGTTTCTTGAAATGGAGATGACACCTCAAATGACGATTGATGAAGTAGTAGGGAAGTATATGGATAAACTAAGATTTGTACAACAGTGGGTGCCAGACGAAGCTTCTCGTATCCAGCATTTTGTTAATATCATTCTGCCAGAGTACCGAACTTTTGTTAGAACATCTACATCCTTGTCTCAAGCTGTTGTGATGGCTAAGATGGTAGAAAGTGATGTTCAGGCTGCCAGAAACAGAATGTTTGGTAATGTGCTACAACAAGGTGGGCAAGTATCTGGTCAATCAGGATCTAAATCTAAGAAGTCTAGTGGGTTTAAATCAAAGGGTAAAAGTGGTCAGAGTAGTACTGGATCTGGATCAGGTAAAGGGAATTGGTGTCACATGTGTCGATCTTCTCACAGTGGTCAGTGTTCTGAGGCTATAAGAAGATGCTTAAAGTGTGGTGTTGTTGGGCATGAGACTTCAGCATGCCCGTATCCGAATAGTGTGTGTTAGAGTTGTCATAAACCAGGGCATCGTGCAATTAGTTGTTCGTCGAAGAGTGGTAGTTCCGGGGCAGGGTCAGGGGCACGTTCAACATCAGCTGGAGGGTCAACTGCCTCGAGTGGGCAGAAGAGGAAGAACCCTTCAACAGCAGAGGCTAGAGCTTTTCAGATGTCGGTTGAGAATGCTGTGACAACCGACGAAGTGATCACCGGTATGTTTCTAATCAACTCAATACCTGCTCGCGTATTGTTTGATTGTAGTGCCAATAGGTGTTTTATGTCCCTAGATTTCTGTGCTAAGTTTAATTTACCAGCTACTGTGTTACCCAAGCTGGTTAGTGTAGAAGTAGCAGATGGTAAGACCACACCTGTCACAACGTATGTGACTGGGGTTTGTATAGAGATTGAAGGGAAGTCTTTCCCGGTGACTTGTTTAGTGTTACCTATTCCTAGCTTTGATGTAGTACTAGGAATGGATTGGTTGAGCTCACTTAGGGCTAATATTAAGTGTGATAGGAAAATGATTACCTTTCGTTCGACCGATGGAACCGGGGATAGTTGTAAGTTGCCTATTTTTCCCATAGGGTTTGTGCTTTTATTTTAATTATTTTATTAGTGTTTTATTATAATTGTGTTGTGACCAGTTTGTGACAAGGGTCCCAGAACAGGTTGGTTTATTTAATTTGGACTCCGTTAGGACCGCCTAAGGAGATACGAAAGGTTATCAGATAAGATAACTGGTAAATACCCGTGTGATATGGGGTATGGGTTTATAACCCATTTATATGTATGTTTCTGTATGTTTCTTCTCATTTCCCTAAAGAAGAAAATAAGTACTCCGTACCAAACTTATCTCATCTCAAACCCTAATTGATCTAAGTCTTAAATTGGATCATGAGGCTTTAAGGATTGATTCATATCATCCTTGTGATCATTTATCCAGGTTTGTTAGCTTGAATTCGTGCTTTAATTCATAGAAATTGGGTTTTGGGTGTAAATGGGTTTTTGATGAATTTTGAGCTTGAATCTTCATATTATGTGTTTGTATGTGTTAATTGATGTTAAAAATAGGTTGTATATATGTTTAGTAGCTTCCATGTGCTTAAAATTTGAACAAAATTGCTCAAAAATCGAGTTTTTGGGGAAAAAATCACGAAATCAGCGAATGTGTTCGAACCAGTTGCTACAGTATTTTGCTACAGTACCCGAGTTGCTACAGTACCCGAGTTGCTACAGTGCCTGAGTTGCTACAGTGTCACTATTTGCTACAGTACCGAGTTGCTACAATGTCACTATTTGCTACGGTGTTCGGTATTTGCTACAGTATCACTATTGCTACAGTGCCGAGTTGCTACAGTGCCCGAGTTGCTACAGTGTCACTATTTGCTACAGTACCGGGTTGCTACAGTGTCACTATTTGCTACAGTACCGAGTTGCTATAGTGCCTCTATTTGCTACAGTACCTTTTATGAAATTGAAACGGGCGTAACTTTCAAAACGTAACTCCGTTTTTGATGAATAAACTATCGTTAGAATCGTAATAAAGAATACTTTTCAATGGTGAACTTTTAAGAAACTAGATCAAAATTTTTTTAGGCCGAAAAAGGAGTTTTGGTGTGTATGTCATGTTTTGCACGCACCTGTATGCCATTATTGACTGGAGTCATGATGTAGACTCATAAAATTATGAATATATGGTGTTATGACCTAGTTAATTGTATGAAATGATTATATTATTTATTGGATATGTACATTAACTTTGTTTGTGTTGTTCTCAGGTTATAAGGACAAGGAGGAAGCTCAGAAATATTAACTAAGCAGTTGCTGGTAATTGGTGAGTGGGTCTATCTCCGGATAGAGTTTAAGTAGCATATCATGCTACTATGGTTGACTCTTTTACCATGCATAGTGTAGAAATTTCCATGTTAGAATAACATAGTATGCCTGATGTTGTATGTGATTTATGTGTACACTGTGTGAATGGCACCAGTCGGGCTTAAGGAGACTGGGGACTCGAGACCGTGCCTAGGAGAGGTTAGAGTCCGTATGAGGTCAACCGTACCTAGGGGAGGTTGGGTCCATAGGCTACTGATTGTAGAGTATAGTGTGAATGATGCATCACCTGCATCTGGATAACTATACTGCGAATTGAGTAGCAGGGACTATCGGTAGACTCAAGTCCGATCAGCTGGGAGTCGTGTGCTCGTACAAGCCACTGATCCTCGTATTGTCTTATTGTATGCTAGTTGGTAGTAGCATGTGTTGTTGTTAGTATATAGCTTGTGTGTGACTTAAGCTATATCTGTTAGATAGATTCCATTCACTTAACGGTGCGCTAATCCCCCACATATTTTCCCCCTTGCAGGTTTAGGTACTACCAGTTGGGATGGGTGCTATTGCAGAAGACATGTTTGACAATCCAACTCTGATGTTGACTTTTGTATAAATAATATTTTGTAATAACGTAACACCGTTGTGTAAACTTAAACGTAATGACGTGACTTATATTGTGTTTGTTAATAAAGTCTTCCACTGTGTATTTAAAAAAAAAATGGCCTGTGTTACAGTGATGATGATCATGGTTGTTTTTTGAAGTTGCATGATGAACACCACTTGAATCCTAGCTTGAATCTTTGATTGATGATGATTGATGGTGTAATTTTGTGTGTTTTTGGCTCTAAAAACTGATGGAAAAGGTGTTTAATTCATAGCCTAGGGTTTACCTTATATAGGGATGAAGTAGGGTAACCCCCAAGCATGAAATCCCTCAAATTCGGCCTCAAATTCTATCCAAAAATAGCTCCAGCCGAAAATTATGCTCACCGGGCGCAAATTACGCCCGGGCGCCAATTCCAGGCGCCTCCTTATGCCCAAATTCCACCCGAGAAGATTTGTGACGCAGGCCAGACGCCTACATGCACCCACCAACCGCAATTTGCGGCTGGGTTCCATTTTTCGCATCTTTTTCTTGTTTTAACCCCCGTTTTCGCGTGTCGTCTTGACTTGTTGCCCATCATGAAAACCTTATAAAATAACTTTTTAAACTTCAAATGCACACGTAAAATCTATCTCTTAATATCAAATACGATCGGTATTTATGAACCGATCAACTCCCCCACACTTATCATTGTTTGTCCTCAAACAATCGCAAACTCAAATCTTCGACTCGAACCTTTAATTGAGCTTTTAACAACTGATAAATCTTCGAAGGACTGCATAAAACCGCCACGTCTTGAACTCAATGTGAAACATAAATTCTTCCGATATGGCTCTCACTTAACCAACTTTAACTTCCGATTATATGAACATCTCTTCTCAAGCACATACTTCAAAAATGTAACAGAACTTTAATCTTGGTGATCTTCAAATAAAACATAAGTCAAGTGAGAACCATTCACCATATGAACTAGATAAAAGAACCATATACCATCAATTCCATATTTTGTTTTAAAGGTTGATGTGCCAGAGTGTCTGAAGACACCCTTTTTGGTTCTCCCGGTGTTTTAGGATCACGGCACTCATCTCATGCCCCAACAACTCCTCCGGTGACTCTCGGTGCAGGGTGGACAATCGACGAAGGGTCGTGGAATTTAAGTCCCACGTGACTTATAATGAGAAATATTTTTTGTGGATTTAGCCCCATCTAACTCTATTTTTAGCGGTATTATACGCCCCAACAAGGCTCTCGTGTAGGAATATTTATCCGGCCCCTATACTGGCTATTTTATGGATTTGGCTCCATCGAGCTCTCGTTTTGTGGTTTTAGCCCCAAGCATGGCTCTCGTTTAGGAATATTTATCCAGCCCCTAAACTGACTGTTTTGCAGCGAACTGCGGGTAGAGCTAGTGTCATCCCCAGCTAATCCTGGTTTTGGATAGCGACACAGAACAAGTCCAAGCACTAGCATTTGTTCTCGGTATCGAAACAAGATGTGAATGAACAGGAAACGACATTTTGTACTTTTCAATTCGTCAATTCATGGGTAAAAACTGCACTAAAAATGCTTATGAAACATAAATTGGAAGACTTTGCTTCCTTTTTGAAAACACCTTGATAACACAACTAAGAAGACTTTACTTCTTAACTTGACCACTTTGAAACTTTTTGTTTAATTTAGGTGCTAACATCAACTTTTTCTTAATACCCATTAGTACCATGCCACTTCACTTACTCTTCAACTCTTTTTCACAAAAATCACACTTGGTTTGTTATAAAATTCTGATACATTTTTTGTTCAACTTTAATAACCATAATGTTTTACTCACTTTAAGCTTCAGACCAAGTAATGTATCCCAAAAAAATTTAAAATTTCCTGATATAGCTGAAACGGACGGTTTTTATTCACGCGGTGTCGTCAAGCCGCTGCTCGCCAGGATCAGCCACTCGTGGGAGGAAGGTACTGTTTTAAATTTATATTTAGCGGGGCCTAAATCTTACTACACCTTATAAGTAAAGGAAGTATGACCTAGAGTCGTATTTTTGAGATATCAGTAGAATCGAACCTATATTTAAGCCTAAGATAGTTGGGGAGTAGTGAATATTTATTTTTGGGATTTTCTAATAAGACAGATAAAGTAAATGCGATAAAATTCGTAATTTAGATAAGGTTAAAGTGAGTGCATACTATGACTTCATCAGTTATTATCCCGAGATTATGGAATGCTGGCTCATGAATAGGCAGAGGCCATGTATTCATTACACTGGTCCTAAACACCCCTGTCATAAGACATGTCACTAGGTACTGCGTTAGGCTTGAAGATTTTGAATAGACAGCAACGTCCCTTACCCCCGACACCCGTGCAGTCTGACTATAGGCATACACATTCAGACGGCTCATCTAATTGAGCGACTCGGTTGGGTGACGTATTAACATTCCAAATGTAACATCCCGTCTTTTTCCGTTTACTTTCCGTTATACTATTTTAAAGTCCGTTATATAATTATAACATCTCCCGTTAATACGCATTTTAAAATATCCCGTTTAGGTAATTCACGCACCCGCTTTTAAAGTTGAGGGACTAAACTTGCTAAGAGGCAAAAGACTTGACTAGGTCAACTAGTCAACAAGTCTTCTCCTCCATTCATTCTCCTCTTTTTTCTCTTTTACTACTTCAACTTTTCTCTCAACCTTCAAACAAAGAATCATCATCTATTTCAAATCGAGCAAGCATCAATCCAAATAAATTACATATTTGGAATCCTTGCATCTTCCTCTTCGAATCCATACCAACTTTATTGCATTTGGGTAACTTTTTAAAAACACTAGATTTCGTGTTCTTGATAATTTTAACTTATAGAAGTGTTAATTAGTGTCTATGGCTCAAGTCTAACATGATTATGTGATTTATATGCTCGATCTCGTTATTTTAGTGTAACTAGCATGAACTTGAAAGTGTGTGTTTAATCTTGAGTTTTGGATGATTAAATGTTGTTGATATGCTAAAGTGCAAGTATTAATTGTGTTACTAGCATCACTAGCTTCATCTTGATGTGTAGGTTGATTGAGAAAACTTCAATAACATGATTTATGGGTTTATGATTTTTAGTTAGGGTTTGGTGGGCTTCAATGTGAATTTTGATGCATTAAATGCTTGACAATGTTGCTTGTAAGTGTTTAGTTGCAATGTGTGATTAATTACCTTCGAAACGGCATATCATTTATGTAAAATGGATCACCGAATCATGAAATGAGATTTATGAACTTGGATGCAATTAATGATGAGCATTAATTGCAGTTTTGGTTGTTGTAAGTGGTAGATTGATTGATGAAATGTGTTTAGTTGTTTTCCTCGTCAAATTACATTCCCAACGGTATAAGATACATGTTTTGATTGTTTGCGGACCATAAATTGTGTTTGTTTGGGTTTTGGTTCGTGCACTTGTGCAAAATCAGCAATCATACCTGAACACTGCTCTGGACACCGTCCAGATTCTCGGACGCCGTCCAGGCCTTCACATCTGGATGCCGTCCTGCCAATCTGGACGCCGTCCAGATGAACTGTCAGGTTCTGATTTGGTTGATCATTTTTCATTTAATTCTAAGTATGCTACGCATCTCCGATTCACATGTAACTTGTTCTAACATGTTTATATATGATTAGAAACCTCAGAAAAATAGTTCGGAACCCGACCCGAACGTGTTGACTTTTTCGTTGACTTTGACCCCGACCAAAGTTGACTTTTGATCAAACTTAACCAAATACTTATGCAATCATTCTAACGTGCTTTCATACTTGTATCTTGCATGAAACTTGACAACGTGACTCACATGCTATATCATCGAGTCGTAACGAGCCATAGGACTAATTGAACACTTTGACCGACCGTGTTTACTGATATTGATACGAACCTATTTGTTTAGGTCAAGACTAGCATTTGTTCTTGCACACGTTACTTTGTAAAGTACATTATACTATTTGTGCAACCAAGGTGAGATCATAGTCCTACCTTTTCAACTACTTTTACTCTTTAAACTGTGGGATGAGAAACATATACGTATAATACTTTTATGCTTTGAACACAAGTACGGAAACAAACATTCCACATGGAGTTAGAACAAAAAGACCTCAATTCAATTATCATTAGTTACACTTGCAGGGTGTAAACATGAACTTATGTTGTTGCAGGGTGTAAACGTGAACTTATGTTGTGTGATCACATGGGCTTGACAAGCCCTCATTCGGACGGTTCGCTACCGTTAGCGGATGAAATATATTTTCGAGTATATAGTGTAGGTTTTAATACTATGATAACGGGGTTCGTGAACAGTTAAGTCTTTATAATTGGGTGCTCCATAAACGTATAACAACTTTAGAATGAAAACGATTTTGATAATCAACGTTATGGCAATACAAAATCTTGTTGTTCAAAAACAATGTTTACTACTACCCCTATGATTTCACCAACGTTTTTCGTTGATAGTTTCTATATGTTTTCTCAGGTCCTTGAACGCTAAATGATAAATGCTTCCTCACTCTACTTTTTGATACTTGCTTGGATGTCGAGTATACATGCATACGGAGCATCTTTTGACTTTACTTAAATTTGTGTCGCATAGGTTTTATTCGTACTTAAAACGTTGTAACGTAACTAGCCTTTGAGCTACTTTGTAACACTCGAAACATCTTTGCTTATGAAATGAATGCGACATACTTTTGGTCAAACGTTGTTTAAAGACTTATGACCACGTAACGGGACCTAAGTAGACGGCGCCGTCAATGACGATTTTGTCGGGTCGTTACAGATGGTATCAGAGCATTGGTTGTAGGGATTTAGAGTTCATTGGTGTCAACCTCGAGTCATAGGGTACATTGGTGAGTCTAGACTACAACTGGCATATAGACTTGAAGTAGGAATTACTTGACTACTTGTGCATTTATACTTGAACTCTTCCATTCGTACCTAACTCTTATTACATCTTAATCTCACGTTGTTTAATTTGATTGATACACCATCTTGACCTTATGTGATAATGTCGAATGCACATATGAATTAGGGTAATATAATTGCCGGGATTATATTACGGTGACTCATATGGACGTTCCGACGTTATGACCTAAATAATTTAGAGCGATTCAAGGAAAATTTTCTCTCTATCTTTATTCCATATCATGATTAGTATTATTGAAAATACTAATCAACGATATTCTTGTGTTTTGAAGGAACAATGCCTCCTCGCCATGTACCATGCCATGAAACACCCGAACAAGCTCTTGAACGAATGATAGCCACCGCCGTAGATGTAGCCATGGCCGGTCACTCATCCAACACCAACAACCCCAACAATAACAACAACAACAATGGAGCTGGAAATTCAAATGAGGGATGCTCCTACAAAGCTTTTATGGGGTGCAAACCTCATACTTTCGATGGAACCGGGGGACCAGTTACTCTCACCCGATGGTTTGAACAAACGGAAGCCGTTTTTAGCATAAGCGGTTGCCGAGACCAAGACAAGGTCAAATATTCCACCCACACTTTTGCCGGTATCGCTCTCACGTGGTGGAACACGTATGTACAATCGGTGGGTACCGATGAAGCCCACGCTCTCTCTTAGTCCGACTTAAAGGGGAAGATGATCACCGAATACTTCCCACGTGAAGAGACTCGCAAGCTTGAGTAAGAGCTAAGAACTTTAAAAGCGGTCGGAAACGACCTCAAAGCTTATAATCAACGGTTTGCCGAACTAGCCTTAATGTGTCAGACTCTTGTGACTCCCGAATCTCTCCGAGTCGAACTTTACATGGATGGCCTCCCTAAGAGCATCAAACACGGGGTAATGTCATCCAAACCCACTAATCACCAAGAAGCTTTGAATATGGCCCACAAATTGATAGAAACGGTGGACGAAATCGTAGTACCGGCACCTAAGGCCGAGGATAAATCGGGTGGCAACAAGAGAAAATGGGAAGCCACCCCATCAAAAAACTACAACAACAACACCTTCACCAAAAAGCCTTTCACTTTCGACGGTAAGAAAAGTTATGCCGGAACCCAACCTTTTTGCAACAAATGCCACAAGCATCATTATGGAGAATGTGGCAAGCCGTTTTGCCACCGGTGTCAAAGGAGTGGCCATGTGGCCAATGATTGTAGAAGTGCCGCCCCCGTCGCTCAAAAGGGGCCCAATGCACCAAAGACAGGTGTTTGTTTTGAATGTGGTCTACCGGATCATTTTAGGAATGCATGCCCGAAGAAGAAAACCAACCCCAACGCACGCGGCTGAGCTTTCAACATTAACGCCGCGGAGGCCTGAGATGACAATGAACTAGTCACAGGTACGTTTCTTCTCAACAATACTTATGTTACTTGTTTATTCGATTCGGGTGCCGATAAGAGTTTTGTATCCAAGACTTTGACTCACACTTTTCGCGCTCCACCACTCCCCCTAGATACTACTTATACTATTGAAGTGGCCAATGGGAAACTATTGAGTGCCGACAAATATTATCGGGGGTGTACGTTAAACTTATTGGGTAAGGAATTTGAAATTGACTTGATACCTATGGAACTAGGGAGCTTCGATGTAATAATTGGTATGAATTGGTTAGCAAAAACAAAATCTCACATCCTTTGTGATCTTAACGCAATCCGAATTCCTATCGAGAATGGTCAACCTTTGATTGTTTATGGCGATAAGAGTTGCACCGGACTCAACCTCGTCTCGTGCCTTAAAATTAGAAAACTACTCCGTAAGGGTTGTTTTGCGATCCTTTCCCACGTTAAGAAAGTCGAGTCCGATGAGAAGCATATCAATGATGTGCCAATTGTTCGTGACTTTTTCGATGTATTTTCCGATGAATTTCCGGGTCTTCCACCTCATCGACTGGTAGAATTCCAAATCGATCTTATTTCGGGAGCCGCACCCGTAGCACGTGCACCGTATAGACTTTCTCCCTCCGAAATGCAAGAATTGCAAAGTCAAATCCAAGAACTACTTGACCATGGTTTTATCTAACCTAGCCATTCACCATGGGGCGCTCCGATTTTGTTTGTTAAAAAGAAAGATGGATCCCTACGAATGTGTATCGACTATCGTTAACTAAACAAATTGACGGTTAAGAACTGATATCCTCTTCCACGCATCGATGACCTCTTTGATCAATTACAAGGATCTCGTGTATATTCGAAAATCGATCTCCACTCGGGTTATCATCAATTAAGGGTTAAGGGGGAAGATGTTTCCAAAACTGCTTTCCGGACTCGTTATGGTAGTTATGAATTTCTTTTTATGCCATTTGGTTTCACTAACGCACCGGCGGTATTCATGGACCTTATGAACCGCGTGTGCAAACCGTATCTCGATAAATTCGTTATTGTGTTCATCGATGACATCTTGGTCTATTCTAAAAGTGAAGAAGAGCACGAACAACACCTCCAACTCGTACTCGAACTCCTTAGACAAGAACGACTCTACGCCAAATTCTCCAAGTGTGAATTTTGGTTGAAGGAAGTTCAATTTCTTGGTTATGTTGTAAGTGATCAAGGTATTTAGGTCGATCCTTCAAAAATCAAAGCCATTAGCAAATGGGAGACTCCTACTACTCCTACTCACATACGTCAATTCTTGAGTCTCGCTGGGTACTATCGTAGATTCATTGAAAATTTCTCTTTGGTTGCTCGTCCCCTAACCGCGTTAACTCACAAGGGAAAGAAATTCATTTGGGCAACCGAGCAAGAATCCGCATTCCAAATCTTGAAGAAAAAGCTAACCACTGCTCCTATCTTGTCACTTCCCGAAGGCAATGATGATTTTGTTGTATATTGCGATGCCTCGAAACATGGTTTTGGGTATGTATTGATGCAACGAAATAAAGTCATTGCTTATGCCTCTCGACAATTGAAAATTCATGAACGGAACTATACGACACATGATCTCGAACTCGGAGCCGTTGTCTTTGCACTTAAAATATGGAGACACTCTCTTTATAGAACCAAGAGTACTATCTTCACCGATCACAAAAGCCTTCAACACATCTTCGATCAAAAACAACTAAACATGAGACAATGATGGTGGATTGAAACATTGAACGATTATGATTGCGAGCTTCGTTACCATCCTGGAAAGGTAAACGTAGTAGCCGATGCCATAAGTCGAAAGGAATGAGCGGTGCCTCTTCGTGTTCGAGCTTTAAACATCACCATCTACACCAATCTTAATAATCAAATTCGTGTAGCCCAAGATGAGGCTCTCAAGGATGAAAACATCTCTCTCGAACACTTGAACGTCCTCACCTCTCGATTCGAAGTTAAAGAAACCGAACTCCGATATTTCGCCGGAAGAATTTGGGTACCTAGTTATGGGGACTTACGAAGCCTTATTGTAGATGAAGCCCATAAGTTAAGATATTCGATTCACCCCGGTGCCAATAAGATGTACCACGACCTCAAGGAAAAATGTTGGAGGCCGAACATTAAGAGGGACGTTGCTACTTATGTTGGAAAGTGCCTAACTTGCTCCAAAGTCAAAGCCGAACATCAAAGACCATCCGGTCTACTTCAACAACCCGAGATCCCGCAATGGAAGTGGAAAAGGATAACGATGGATTTTATCACCAAACTACCAAAGACGGTGGGCGGTTATGATACTATTTGGGTTATTGTTGACCGTCTTACCAAATCCGCACATTTCATCGCTATGAAGGAGACCGACAATATGGAAAAACTTGCACAACTTTACATTAAAGAGATCGTGGGCCGCCACGGTGTACCTTTATCGATAATTTCCGACCGAGATGGCCGTTTTGTTTCTAGATTTTGGCGTACCTTACAAGAAGCTTTGGGAATGCGTTTAGACATGAGCACCGCATATCATCCCCAAACCGACGGACAAAGTGAACGCACAATTCAAACCTTGGAGGACATGCTACGAGCTTGTGTTATCGATTTTTGAAAAGTTTGGGATAAGCACTTACCTCTCGCCGAATTCTCCTACAACAATAGTTACCACGCGAGTATCAACGCCGCACCTTTCGAAGCGTTATATGGCCGAAAATGTCGTTCACGTCTTTGTTGGGCCGAAGTAGGTGACACACAAATCACCGGACCTGAATTCAATCATGAAACAACCGAAAAGATCGTTCAAATCCGAGATAGGCTTAGGACGGCCCGTAGCCGTCAAAAGAGCTATACTGACACTAGACGCAATGACCTCGAATTCCAAATAGGTGATCGCGTAATGTTAAAAGTCGCACCTTGGAAAGGTGTAATCCATTTTGGGAAACGCGTAAATCCACGGTATATTGGTCCTTTCGAAATCTTGGAGCGTGTTGGGACCGTTGCTTATCGTTTAGATCTTTCGTCTCAATTGAGCTCCGTGCATCCTACATTCCATGTCTCTAATTTGAAGAAATGTCTTGCCGAACCCGAACTCGTCATCCCTTATGAGGAGCTTACTATTGATGACAAACTTCATTTCATGGAGGAACCGGTTGAAATTGTGGACCACTCCGTCAAAAAGCTAAAACAAAGCCGAATTTCAATTGTCAAGGTCCGTTGGAATGCCAAAAGGGGATCCGAGTTTACTTGGGAGAGACTAGATCAAATGCAAAGGAAATACCCTCATCTATTCATGAAACGCAAGATCCCGAGGAAGAAACAACGACTACTACGCCTACTTAAATTTCGGGACGAAATTTCTTTTAAGGAGTAGGTAATGTAACATCCCGTCTTTTTCCGTTTACTTTCCGTTATACTATTTTAAAGTTCGTTATATAATTATAACATCTCCCGTTAATACGCGTTTTAAAATATCTCGTTTAGGTAATTCACGCACCCGCTTTTGAACTTGAGGGACTAAACTTGCCAAGAGGCAAAAGACTTGACTAGGTCAACTAGTCAACACATCTTCTCCTCCATTCATTCTCCTCTTTTCTCTCTTTTACTACTTCAACTTTTCTCTCAACCTTCAAACAAATAATCATCATCTATTTCAAATCGAGCAAGCATCAATCCAAACAAATTACATATTCGGAATCCTTGCATCTTCATCTTCGAATCCATACCAACTTTATTGCATTTGGGTAACTTTCTAAAACCACTAGATTTCGTGTTCTTGATAATTTTAACTTATAGAAGTGTTAATTAGTGTCTATGGCTCAAGTCTAACATGATTATGTGATTTATATGCTCGATCTCGTTATTTTAGTGTAACTAGCATGAACTTGAAAGTGTGTGTTTAATCTTGAGTTTTGGATGATTAAATGCTGTTGATATGCTAAAGTGCAAGTATTAATTGTGTTACTAGCATCACTAGCTTCATCTTGATGTGTAGGTTGATTGAGAAAACTTCAATAACATGATTTATGAGTTTATGATTTTTGGTTAGGGTTTGGTGGGCTTCAATGTGAATTTTGATGCATTAAATGCTTGACAATGTTGCTTGTAAGTGTTTAGTTGCAATGTGTGATTAATTACCTTCGAAACGGCATATCATTTATGTAAAATGGATCACCGAATCATGAAATGAGATTTATGAACTTGGATGTAATTAATGATGAGCATTAAATGCAGTTTTGGTTGTTGTAAGTGGTAGATTGATTGATGAAATGTGTTTAGTTGTTTTCCTCTTCAAATTACCTTCCCAATGGTATAAGATACATGTTTTGATTGTTTGCGGACCATAAATTGTGTTTGTTTGGGGTTTGGTTCGTGCACTTGTGCAAAATCAGCAATCAGACCTGAGCACTGATCTGGATGCCATCTAGATTCTCGGACACCATCTAGGCCTTCACATCTGGATGCTGTCCAGCCAATCTGGAAGCCGTCCAGATGAACTGTCAGGTTCTGATTTGGTTGGTCATTTTTCGTTTAATTCTAAGTATGCTACGCACCTCCGATTCACATGTAACTTGTTCTAACATGCTTATATATGATTAAAAACCTTAGAAAAATAGTTTGGGACCCGACCCTAACGTGTTGACTTTTTCGTTGACTTTGACCAGACCAAAGTTGACTTTTGATCAAACTTAACCAAATACTTATGCAATCGTTCTAACGTGCTTTCATACTTGTATCTTGCATGAAACTTGACAACGTGACTCACATGCTATATCATCGAGTCGTAACGAGCCATAGGACTAATTGAACACTTTGACCGACCGTGTTTACCGATATTGATATGAACCTATTTGTTTAGGTCAAGACTAGCATTCGTTCTTGCACACGTTACTTTGTGAAGTACATTATACTATTCATGCAACCAAGGTGAGATCATAGTCCCACCTTTTCCACAAGTTTTACTCTTTAAACTGTGGGATGAGAAACATATACGTATAATACTTTTATGCTTTGAACACAAGTACGGAAACAAACATTCCACATGGAGTTAGAACAAAAAGGCCTCAATTCAATTATCATTAGTTACACTTGCAGGGTGTAAACGTGAACTTATGTTGTGTGATCACATGGGCCTGACAAGCCCTCATTCGGACGGTTCGCTACCGTTAGCGGATGAAATATATTTTCGAGTATATAGTGTAGGTTCTAACACTATGATAACGGGGTTCGTGAACAGTTAAGTCTTGGTAATTGGGTGCTCCATAAACGTATAACAACTTTGGAATGAAAACAATTTTGATAATCAACGTTATGGCAATATAAAATCTTGTGGTTCAAAAACAATGTTTACTACTACACCTATGATTTCACCAACATTTTTCATTGACAGTTTCTATATGTTTTCTCAGGTCCTTGAACGCTAAATGATACATGCTTCCGCACTCTAATTTTTGATACTTGCTTGGATGTCGAGTATACATGCATACGGAGCGTCTTTTGACTTTACATAAATTTGTGTCGCATAGGTTTCATTCGTACTTAAAATGTTGTAACGTAACTAGCCTTTGAACTACTTAGTAACACTCGAAATATCTTTACTTATGAAATGAATGCGACATACTTTTGGTCAAACGTTGTTTAAAGACTTATGACCACGTAACGGGACCTAAGTAGACGGCACCGTCAATGACGATTTTGTCGGGTCGCTACACCAAAATGGTCTAAACTTTTTTAAGCATAATAGAATACGTGGTTTACCATATCCGAGAGACGTGATGCGTTTTAATGCTTTCGTTAATGATTGGTAAAAGATAGTTAGGCCCTTAAAAAGAGTTCAACCATTAAGAACACCATGGCCAAGTCAAGCTGACTTCCATGAACACGTTCAGTTATCCTAATTGTAACAGACTGAAACCGGGGTTAGAAGTAAGATTACTTAATTGCCCTTAGGTTTATAATTGTGTTTAAATTATGCTTTTATTTTATTAATATATTTATTATTAATTGAATATGGAGTTAAGACCAGTTTGTGACAAGGGTCTCAGAACAGGTTAGTTTATTTAATTTGGTCTCCGTTAGGACCGCCTAAAGAGATACGAAAGGTTATCAGATAAGATAACTGGTAAATACCCGTGTGTTGTGGGGTATGGGTTATAACCCACATAAATGTGTAAATATCTGCTTCTTATCTTCATTTCTTGAACATTCTCAAAAATAAGAACGTACCTAAACTTCATCCCTTCACAAACCCTAATTGAATCAAACTCTTAAATTGGATTGTGAGGCTTTAAGGATTGATTCATATCATCCTTGTGATCATTTATCCAGGTTTGTTAGCTTGAATTCGTGCTTTAATTCATAGAAATTGGGTTTTTTGTGTTCTTGAATAAAAGTGTGGTTTTTGAGCTTGAATCTTCATGAAATATGTTAGATATGCTTAATTGATGTTAGAAATAGGTTGCATATATGTTTAGTAGCTTCCTTGTGCTTAGAATTTGGTCAAAAACGCTCAAAAATCGAGTTTTGGGCGAAAAATGTTCGAAATCAGCGTAAGTGTTCGAACCAGTTGCTACAGTGTTTGCTACAGTATTTTGCTACAGTACCCGAACTGCTACAGTATCACCAGTTGCTACAGTGTTCGGGATTGCTACAGTACCACTATTTGCTACAGTACCCGAGTTGCTACAGTACCCGTGTTGCTACAGTACCGAGTTGCAACAGTGTTCGGAAATCACTATTTGCTACAGTACCTTTTATGAAATTGAAACGGGCGTAACTTTCAAACCGTAACTTCGTTTTTGATGAATCAAATATCGTTGGAATCGTATTAAAGAGTACTTTTCAACGATGAACTTTTAAGAAACTAGATAAAACTATTTTTAGGTCGAAAAAGGAGTTTTAGTGTGTATGTCGTGTTTTGCACGCACCTGTATGCCATTATTGAATGGAGTCATAATGTAGACTCATAAAATTATGAATATATGGTGTTATGACCTAGTTAATCATATGAAATGATTATATTATTTATTGGATATGTATATTAACTTTGTTTGTGTTGTTCTCAGGTTATAAGGACAAGGAGGAAGCTCAGAAATAATAACTGAGCAGTTGCTGGTAATTGGTGAGTGGGTCTATCTCCGGATAGAGTTTAAGTAGCATATCATGCTACTGTGGTTGACTCTTTTACCATGCATAGTGTAGAAATTGCCATGTTAGAATGATATAGTATGCCTGATGTTGTATGTGATTTATGTGTACACTGTGTGAATGACACCAGTCGGGCCTAGGGAGACTGGGGACTCGAAACTGTGCCTAGGAGAGGTTAGAGTCCGTATAAGGTCAACCGTGCCTAGGGGAGGTTGGGTCCATAGGCTACTGATTGTAGAGTATAGTGTGAACGATGTATCCCCTGCATCTGGATAACTATACTGTGAATTGAGTAGCAGGGACTATCGGTAGACTCAAGTCCGATCAGCTAGGAGTCGTGTGCTCGTACAAGCCGCCGATCCTCGTATTGTCTTATTGTATGCTAGTTGATAGTTAGCATGTGTTGTTGTTAGTATATAGCTTGTGTGTGACTTAAGCTATATCTGTTAGATAGATTCCATTCACTTAGCGGTGCGCTAATCCCCCACATATTCTCCCCTTGCAGGTTTAGGTACTGCCAGTCGGGAAGGGTGCTATTGCAGAAGACATGTTTGACAACCCAACTCTGATGTGGACTTTTGTATAAATAATGTTTTGTGATAACGTAACACCGTTGTGTAAACTTAAATGTAATGACGTGACTTATATTGTGTTTGTTAATAAAGTCTTCCGCTGTGTATTTAAAAAAAAAAAATGGCCGGTGTTACACTAACAGTCCAATCCTTTATGTGTCTAAACAAACAATTCCTTAATTAACTAAGAATCCCTCAAGCGGGGTGCAATGCTTGAGACCGCGTTATGGTGCAGTGTACTGGTCAACACTAACTGGGTTCCATGGCCTTACTTAGCAGAGGTACAGCATACAACAACCGCTGTGCTTCAGCGTGCACGTACGAAGTTTATATGCTTGGTGACTACACTAGCATGGTCTAGGACCGACAATGTACTAAGGGTCTAGTCAGATGTTTCACTACGAAAGAGTCCTCAATCGAAATCCAAAGCTCGATAAACTTACTACAACCGGTGTGCCTCGGTCGATCTTACGTTGTATCCGATAGACTTCTCTTACCAAGGGGTGACACAGATAGTGTACTCTGAATCGGGGTTCGCGACTTCCCAATAACAGAGCCTGTAACTACATTTTATTAGTTGGAAAAGCGATTGAGTTTAAAGCATAATCGGAAAGCATTTCGACAGCATACATAAACCATAATATTAATTTCGGCATTATAACTGCTTACATCATAGCATACACTAAAGATAACTACTCGCTAATCATGGCAACAATATCATAAAACATTATATAAGATAAAGGATAGAAGTACCAGTACATTAAACGAGTTCCGAATACAAAAGTGACAACTTCAAGACTCCAGACCGCTCCTAATACAATCTTCAGCGTTCTTCTCCGGGTACTAGGTTTCCCACACGGAGTCGGAGGCCTTGAGTGTATGACTAATATTGTACAAAAGAGAAAAAGAATTGAATTGAAGTGTGTGCTTTAATGAATGACAAAGACCCTTTAAATAGACTAGGATTTTGCCAAAATACGGCTGGCTGGCCATATGGTGGCCCGTATTTGGCAGCCCGGTTGACTGGCAGCCTGTTTCTTGGGGGTGTTTGCTGGGCCGTTTGGCAGGCTGTACTCCATACTGGCAGGCCGTATGGTAGGCCGTATCTGATGCTGGTCAGCCTTGATTTCCTGAATCGTAACTTGATTTCTTGTCTTTCACCATTTTCGCTCTAGAATCTTCGTTTTAGCTCTGATTCTCTTGATTCTTTTTGCACCGCCTTCGTAATTACTTGTTCTTCAATTCTAACTGACGAAGTGGGTATTTTGCAGACAAAGTTTGAATCTTTCTTGTTTTTAGGCGTTAATACTGGGGTGAAAACGTGACTTTTTAGCCGATATCAAATATCCCACACTTAGACTTTGCTTATCCTCAAGCAAACTCTCATTCATAAGAATCTTTTTGGTGTTTCTTTTCTAATAGCCTAAGTGGTTTGATTTTATTATAAGAGCAAAAAGATAAGGTGAGTCATCTATGTTAGGATTGAAGTTATCTCTGCAAGCATGCGAGGAGGTTACATGACATAGGCTAGCTTTCACGGGTCACTCAAATCACTCAAGTGTTTAAGGTTCCTTATAGATCTATGAAATGAATACACTGATAGCCAGTCATGCTGCACCCATCGTCATAGGCTTGATAAAGACTCAAATCCTTGCTGCTAATGCGAGATCAATAGTAATCTCAGCTTTTATAGGTCATTTGTCAATGATGGGAAAGGAATTTTAGAGTGGTAGTGAAGTGAAATAAAGGGTGATGTAGTCTTTATACAGACTTTTATTCGGATAGATATGAGTGCTGAAGTATTTTGAGAAGCACTTTGGAACTTTTATTCAATTGATAATCATTTTCGGTGGAGTTCTCTTCGGCGTTTCTCTTTATATAGTTCTGCTCCTTTTTTCAGAACTTGAAAATCATTCAATTTTTTTTTAGAGACTTCATCTCGAGAAACTTTTAGCCAGTAAACTTTTTCAAGACCTTTGCCATGATACTTGGGAGGTTTATAACATCGAGTTTTCGGAAGGAATCTCATTTTCTGGATTTTTTGAGAAATAGTGATGTGGATGTGGTGGTGGAGTAGAAGTAGTGGAGGTGCGGAAGGTTTATGTTTGACAAATGGCTAGCTATTTTGATTACAACTGAATCACGTATCGCTGCTTGGAGATGTAGATCTAAAGCAAGTTCTGATTCTGAGCACAGACATCGGCACTCTCAACGAAAAATAGTGAAGCATTAAAGATGAATGCTGGTCTTATTTGGGGTGCCTCACCATAATCAATTTAGGTCGATAATGCCTTAGTCATGCAATGCTCTATTAGAGATTTCAATCTAACAAGATTTCCACCTTACTTAAGCCTTATTTTTATTGACAAACGTTTCAGGTTTTCAAAAATACTCTTTCGAAAAGGGTTTCTTTTGCAAAAATTTTGAAATTTGGCTTAAGGACTTGGAATCTTCGTAATGGGTTATTATAATACAGCATAAAAAGATACCAACATCCTGCACTTAGACGAACATTGTCCTCAATGTTCCTAATGTATCCCACACTTAGAGATTTAGGAGTATTTGTCTAGTGCTTTTATTGGGTGTTATCCCACACTTAGTGATAAGCTAGGATGTGGCATAGTTTGAATCTTGAACTAGTAGCGAGAAGAAATAAATACCCCTAGCAGATGCGGCTGGTTTCTAATCCTTGCGTCTTTATCGGCTCATTTGTCGTCCTTTATTCTTCTACTCTACTTTATTTCACGGGTTGCCTCCCGAGAAGCGCTTTTGTTTAAGGTCGTTGGCTCGACCGTAGTGATGCTTCAAAAAGAAAACATTCCTCACTGATGGTTGTGATCTTGGTCTTCTCGAGGGAATGTGAGTCTTGGTGGATAAATCCTGAGAAAGTGTCGGACCAATAGTGGTAACAGATCCGGTACTTCTCTTGAAGATCTTCTGAAAGATAAGTAGTGCGCAGTTTTGGCTCTTGATAAGTCTTGAAGTTCGATAAGGATATGATCCACAGCTCTGATGGTTGACCCATGAATGTCAATCATAGAAGCAGTGCTGGTGTTGATGATTTCTCTGATGGGATGCTCATTTCGAAGGTCTTCAAACAATGTCATAAACTGTATCTTTAGAATTTCAAAGTCTTCGGAACGGTGATCTCCACAGTAGTTGTCTGTTGCTTTGCACAGATTAGTTAAGAGATGAAGCTGGAAAGAAGTGAACAGCAATCCTGATCCGAGTATTAATTTCACCGTCTTTGAGTATATCTCCCGACATCCAGCTTTAAATGTGAAATTAGGATATGTGGATTTGTGGAAGATACGTGATAACTGCTTCGTAACATAGGTGGCAATGATGACTCGATCTGGTTCAAGATGAGAGAACGGATTGTTTCGCCTTGCTTCCTCCATAACAGCGTCTCGTAACACTTTGATAATCAGATCAGCGTGGTGATCAATTGTTACTTAAATCACTAGTCTGTCTGGTGTGCTTCCGAAATTATCTCTATCCAAAAGAGCGAAAAAGCTGTGAATATCCTCGATCATTTGCAAATCAGAGTGATAAGTCAGGCGTCCGGTGGAAAGATCCATATGCTTCCGGAAGAGAGTCAGTAGTGCTCGTTGGTTTCGTGAGAACGGAAGTGCAGATCCGGCTAAGGCATTATAAACTCTAGAGTAAATGATCTTCTGATCTCGACAGAATCTTGTGTCAAGGATAGAGCGAACCACTGAATTGTACTCTCGTTGCCTTTCTTCGTGATAGATATGATAGTGAAGAGAATTGATAAATTCATGAATGCATTCTTCTAGGATTTCAACATCATTGTCTTCTCTTCGGAGATAGAGGTGGTGTTTTTCTCGGATAGCCATAATTCGTTCAGTTAAGCGTAGTGAAAAATCAATGGTTGATTTTCGGATGGCTTCGAGAATGTCTTCAAATTCATCGGTATCATTGATGAAGGTGATCATGTATGCATGTGTGGATATAACCGGAATTCAATCCGAGGAAGAGTCCGGCTCCCCTTGACCTAGTTCGGTTGGAGAGTGCGAGTTATTCAGAATGTCTTCATGTTGCTCTTCCTCGTCATCATTGGTATCTTGTTCCTTGGAGGATGCGTCTGATGAACGGGTTTCTTCAGTATTCTGATTCTCCACTTTGATACTTGCAGGATCAATTTCTATATCCTTAACCTCAGCCTTATCGGTCTTCTTCTTGAAGCGAATGATTAAACTGTGATCTACTATCTCAAGCCTCATTATTTCTTCATGACGCTCAGTGCTTGGAGCGGGTATTGTCGCAGTTTCTTTTACGTCTTCCATTTCCTCTTCCTCTTCCTCTTCCTCTTCAGATTCCTCCTCTTCCTCTATTTCTTCGCTGGGATCCTCTTCTTCCATTTCTGGGTCATCTACAGACTGTGATTCGACACCCATCTCGACATCATCGGCTGGTGATGAACACTCATCATCGGAAGTGATCCGTCTGGTGGAAATAGCAAACATCTCTGCCTGTCCAGAAAGATCGGTTGGTCGGTCAATTTTGAAGGTAACGCTCTCCCCATGTGATCGTAAGATCAAGGTTTTATTGTACACATCAATGATAGTCCTAGCCGTATTCATGAAAGGTCTTCCTAACACTATTGGTGTATGTAGGTCTTCCTTAATATCCATCACTACGAAATCCGTAGGATACAAGAATTTGTTGACTTTCACGAAGACGTTCTCAACTATGCCCTTAGGATATCGAATTGTATGATCGGCAAGTTGGATTGTCATTTTGGTTGGTGATAAGTCTCCTAACTCTAATCTCTTGTAGAGAGAGTAGGGTATTAGGTTGATACTTGCTCCTAAATCTGCTAGCACATGAATGGTTCCAGATTGGTAGATTGAACACGGGAAAACGAATCGGCCCGTATCTCCTAGCTTTGGTGGTAGAGAGTTTCTGAATAATGCAGAGCATTCTTCACTCAGTGGAATTTTGTTAGAGTCTGGTATCCTCTCCTTTGTAGAAAGAAGCCTTCGGATGTATCTCTTCTGGTTGGGAACTTTAGACATAGTGTCCAGGAATCTTCCATCAAGTTTGATGGAATCGAGCTTGGATGGTTCTTTTTGTAGCCTTCCAGGATAAGGTACACGAACTGGAGTTTCAGGAGTCAGCTTCTGAGTATATGTCGATTTGTTCTTGAGCCTAGTTGACCTTCTCTGCGGTTCTTCCTCTGAGATTACGTAATCCATTTGCTTTGCTTCTTCTATGTAGGGATTTTGGATATTATTACTTGGCAATCTTCCCTGCGGTCGGGTTTCAAGGCGTTGTGATAACTGTCCGAGCTGCGTTTCCAAACTTTTGAGCAGAGCCAATTGATTGCTCATTAGTATCTCCATCTGATCTTGTCTGGTTGCATTTCTCTGATTTAACTGTTGTTGCCCTTGAATGAACTGAGTTAACTGATCATCGGCTCTGAGAGTGGGGTTAGTTGCTTTTGTAATCTAGGTGGTAGGTGAATTTTCCTCAACTGGGGGACCAGTGCGTGGAAGTGGTTGATCGTAGGTCAATTGAGATTGTTGGGATGGATAAGGTGGATAGCGATAGCGAAAAGGTTGGTTACTTCACTGAAATTGATTAACCCTAGGTGGTTGATTGAATCCTGGATTTGGTGGACGAGCTGGGTATTGGACGTAACAGACTGAACCGTCAGGGTTTTCGTACTCAACTTGATATTCTTCAGTAGGTTGCGGGTTGGTACAATTAACACAAGTCTGAGCTTGGTTAACCTGCTGCGGCTGCGTCTTCAATTCTCTGAGTTGTTTAGTAAGAGATTCCATCTTATCCGTGAGGAATTTAATGGCCTCTGTTTGATTGTTAAGTGCAGAGAGTGGGGCAGATGATGAAGTTGTTTCACCACTGTTCCAGTCATGATGATGCATTGTCATGTTCTCGAGCAATTCCCATGCTTCGTCTGCGGTTTGGTTCATCAGATTCCCTTGAGCTGCTGCATCGATCGTCGTCCTATGATTTACCGTAAGACCATTGTAGAAGGTACAGATTTGGGCTGACCGTTCTAGCTGGTGATTAGGGCATTTCTTTAGCAGGGTTTTGAATCGCTCCCATGCAGTGTAAAGAGATTCATCATAACTTTGTTTGAAGTTAATGATGTCATTCTTCAATTTGGTTTGTTTAGAAGGAGGGAAATATTTGGTTAGGAATTTAGTAGCCATCTCCGTCCATGACGTGATGGAATCTTTTTCCAGTCCTTCGAACCAAGTTTGAGCATGATGAGTGAGAGAATAGGGGAACAAGTATAGCCGGACTATATCTTGTCCTATCCCTGGCTGTTTGTAGGAGTTTAAAAGAGATATGAAATTATCAAGGTGAGAATTAGGATCGTCATTCGGTAATCCATGAAACTGACAGCTATTCTGAATGAGCTGGATGATGTGATGTTTTAACTCGAACGAGTGTCCTTGAATCTCTGAAAATCTGATTGGTCCTCCTCGACCTTCAATCGAGGGTTTGGTATTTTTTGCTAAAGTAACGCGTAATGCCATTTGATTTCTGATTCGTGCTTCCTTGTGTGCTTTAGAGATTATTGTGTCTGGATCAGGTACAAATAACAACGGCCCTGGTCTAGATCGAGTTTGGGTCATACACTAGGTATGCCTTTTTGTTTTTAATTTTTCACAAATAAACTGAATTATAATAAGCTAAACTAATATAAAGTAATCTAATCTAGGGTAATCTAATTTAATCTAAGGAAATCTAAGGTAATCTAATTTAATTAACTAACTATCCTACGGTGGAATATGTTTTTGGTTCTGGCTACCGATTCCCTGGTATTTCGGTAACAGAGCTCCGCACGAACTACTCAACAAATCAAGTGGCCAGGCTGACTACGGAGAGGCAGGATCCCTTTGGTCCCAATATAATTGGCGACTGTTCGGAAAATCCAATAACCAAGTCCGTGTATAATTGTCTTTCTTAGACACCACTAAATGCTTGTGAATAAGTTTGATAGAGAGCAGTATTGCCTGATACCAGTTCCCGGACAGCGGCGCTAAAAACTATACTCCTCCCGTGATATGGCTGAAACGGATGGTTTTTATTCGTGCGATGTCGTCAGGCCGCGGCTCGCCAGGATCAGCCACTCGTGGGAGGAAGGTACTGTTTTAAATTTATATTTATTGGAGCCTAAATCTTACTACTCCTTATAAGTAAGGGAAGTATGACCTAGAGTCGGATTTTTGAGATATCAGTAGAATCGAACATATATTTAAGCCTAAGATAGTTTGGGAGTAGTGAATATTTATTTTTGGGATTTTCTAATAAGACAGATAAAGTAAATGCGATAAAATTCGTAATTCAGATAAGGTTAAAGTGAGTGCATACTATGACTTCATCAGTTATTCTGCCGAGATTATGGAATGTTGGCTCATGAATAGGCAGAGCCCTGTATTCATTACACTGGTCCTAAACGCCCCTGTCATAAGACATGTCACTGGGTACTTCGTTAGGCTTGAAGATTCTAAATAGACAGCAACATCCCTTACCCCCGACGCCCGTGCAGTCTGACTACAGGCATGCACGTTCAGACGGCTCATCCAATTGAGCGACTCGGTTGGGTGACGTATTAACATTTCAAAATGGTCTAAACTTTCTTAAGCATAATAGAATACATGGTTTACCATATCCGAGAGACGTGATGCATTTCAATGCTTTCGTTAATGATTGGTAAAAGATAGTTAGGCCCTTAAAAAGAGTTCAACCATTAAGAACACCATGGCCAAGTCAAGCTGACTTCCATGAACACGTTCGGTTATCCTAACGGTCCAATCCTTTATGTGTCTAAACAAACAGTTCCTTAATTAACTAAGAATCCCTCAAGTAGGGTGCAATGCTTGAGACCGCGTTATGGTGCAGTGTACTGGTCAACACTAACCGACAATGTACTAAGGGTCTAGTCAGATGTTTCACTATGAAAGAGTCCTCAGTCGAAATCTAAAGCTCGGTAGACTTACTACAATCAGTGTGCCTCGTTCGATCTTACGTTGTATCTGATAGACTTCTCTTACCAAGGGGTAACACAGCTGAAACGGGGTTCACGACTTCTCAATAACAGAGCCTGTAACTACATTCTATTAGTTGGAAAAGCAATTGAGTTTAAAGCATAATCGAAAAGCATTTCGACAGCATACACAAACCATAATATTAATAACTGCTTACATCATAGCATACACTAAAGTAACTACTCGCTAATCATGGCAACAATATCATAAAACATTATATAAGATAAAGGATAGAAGTAGCAGTAGATTAAACGAGTTCTGAATACAAAAGTGACAACTTCAAGACTCCAGACCGCTCCTAATACAATCTTTAGCGTTCTTCTCCGGGTACTAGGTTTCCCGCACGGAGTCGAAGGCCATGAGAGTATGACTAATATTGTACAAGAGAGATGTAACGACCCGTCAAAATCGCTATTGATGCGGCACGTTAATCATTGATTCCACAGTGAGGTTTTGACCTCTATATGATACGTTTTGATAAAATATTGCATTCATTAAAATAAGTGACTTTCTAAACATAGAAAGTTATAAACATGTGGGTGAGTGCTTAGGTATAAGCAAAACCCTAAAATACATAAGTCTTTAATTTACAGGTTGACATCACAGTCCAATTATTTATTACACAACGCAGTTTTATTTTGAATGCAATAAACTTTGTACAAAGCATGAGAGACTCCATGCAGGCAATAAGCACATCACAGCAGAAGCAGTCTAAGGATCTGAGAATAAAACATGATAAAAAGGTCAACACGAATGTTGGTGAGTTATAGGTTTAATTGCTCGAGTCATAAATATATATAAAGATAGACCACAATATTTCATCAAAAGTTTATCAATAGATTCTACGTAACAGAGCACCCTGGTAACTAAACTTAATGCTATAATGATAATTACCCTATTTGTTTTAATACACGCAAACCAACATGTCATAAACTCAAATAACATACGTCCGTTAAAAGGCTAGCGCTCTAGCTCGGACGGGGATGTCAAGCCCTATGGATCCATATACAATTATTCGCGCCCACCAGTCCATATCCTATGTACTGGCAGCTACTAGTTACCAAAGCTAAGGGATTTTCGGTTTAACTCAGTGTAGAATTTAGTATGTACTTGTGTCTTATTACGTTTAAAATAAATTGCATGTATTCTCAGCCCAAAGATATTTAAAGCATTTAAAAAGGGAGACTATAACTCACGGTTCAATATTGAGACTCAATATTGTAGGCAAATTGCGTAGACGTAATGATGGTAGATGACTGTATGGTTGGCCTTGGATTCAAGAACAATACCCCGAATAATACCCAATATTTTCTTAGTTTAAAACGGTTTGAAACCCGAATTAAAACATCCGCGTATTATACCTTATTATTATTAAACTTAAATTATAAATTATAAATTATAATTATAATTATAGATTACAGATGAAGAAAAGAAAAAAAGTGTGAGTAACTCGTCCGAATTCGTGGCTATTTATAGCACTTGGCCAGAATTTTGGGGCCATGCGATAAGGCCATTTACCATGCGATCGCATGGGGTGGTCTGCCAGCTCATTTGTGCTTTGTTTTCTAGTTCGTCGACATCAAATAGTGTTTTACTGTAGCAAAGTCAGTTTCACCGTAGCAAATAGTGTTTACTGTAGCAAAGTCGGTTTCACTGCAGCTAATAGTATTTTTCTGTAGCAAAGTCGGTTTCACTGTAGCAAATAGTGTTTTACTGTATCAAAGTGATTTTTATAATTATCACAGGTTATGACGTTCGTGAATCGTCGAAAAAAAAAGTCGAAAGGTACATGAATGTATAAACTAGTTCAAAAAGCTTTAAGACTCAACATAATAGGTTCGCTTATCGTGTCGGACATATTTATCCTGTAATTAATTTATTAATATGAAACTTTCTGGGTCATCACAGTACCTCCCCGTTAAAGAAAATTTCGTCCCGAAATTTTAAGTAGTACCTGTTTTATGAGCGATATCAGTGAACAAATGTGGATACTTTTGCTTCATTTGATCCTCACGTTCCCAAGTAAACTCGGGTCCTCGTCTAGCATTCCAATGAACTCTAACTATCGGTATTTTGCTTTGTTTTAACTGTTTAACTTCACGGTCCATGATTTCAACAGGTTCTTCGATAAAATGGAGTTTATCATTGATTCGTATTTCGTTAAGAGGAATTACGACATCATCTTCAGCTAAACATTTCTTTAAATTTGACACGTGAAATGTGTCATGAGCACTACTAAGTTCTTGAGCTAGCTTTAATCGATAAGCAACTGTTCCAATTCTTTCGGTGATTTCAAAGGGTCCTACGTACCTAGGACTTAGCTTTCCTCGTTTACCGAATCGTACAACGCCTTTCCAGGGTGACACTTTCAACATGACTTTGTCGCCCACTTAAAATTCTAGCAGTTTTCTTCTTATATCAGCATAACTCTTTTGGCGACTTTGAGCTGTTTTCAGTCTCTCTTGTATTTGGACGATCTTCTCAGTTGTTTCGTGTATGATCTCAGGACCTGTCAGTTGACTATCCCCTAGTTCAGTCCAACATATGGGAGACCTACATTTTCTACCATAAAGTGCTTCAAAAGGCGCGGCCTTTATGCTCGTGTGGTAACTGTTATTGTATGAGAATTCTGCCAGTGGTAGATGTTTATCCCATCCGTTTCCGAAATTGATGACACATGCCCTTAGCATGTCTTCTAGGGTTTGAATGGTTCTTTCACTTTGGCCATCTGTCTGGGGGTGATATGTTATACTCATATCCAAATGTGTCCCCATTGCTTTCTGTAAAGTTTGCCAGAACCTTGAAGTAAATCGGCTGTCGCGATCAGAGATGATGGACATAGGCACACTGTGTCTAGAAATAACTTCCTTTATGTAAACTTGTGCCAACTTTTCCATCTTATCGGTTTCTTGTATCGGTAAGAAGTGAGCAGAGTTAGTGAGACGATCCACAACAACCCAGATGGTGTCGTAACCTCCCACTATTTTCGGTAGCTTTGTGATAAAATCCATGGTAATACATTCCCACTTCCATTGAGGAATCTCTGGTTGTGTTAGCAATCCTGAAGGTTTCTGATGTTCAGCCTTGACCTTGGCGCAAGTCAGGCACTTTCCAACATAAGTAGCAATGTCGGCTTTCATGTTGGGCCACCAATAGAACTTCTTGAGATCGTGGTACATTTTTCCGTTTCCCGGGTGAATTAAGTACCTCGTTTTGTGTGCTTCATCCAGTACTAGTTGCCTTAGGTTACCATGTTTTGGTACCCATATCCTACCAGCAAAAACAGGGTTCCATCGGCTTTTACTTCAAGTTGTTTTTCTAACCCTTTGCTCATTTCGCCTTTTTCATTTTCTTCTTTTAAAGCTTCTAACTATGCTGCTTGAACTTACTTTGTGAGATCGGTACGAATTGTAATGTTCAAAGCTCAAACCCTAAGAGGTTTTACTCTTTCTTTTCGACTTAGGGCATCAGCTACAACATTAGCCTTTCCGGGGTGGTAACGGATTTCACAATCGTAATCGTTCAACAACTCTATCCAGCGACGTTGCCTCATATTGAGTTGTTTTTGATCAAAAATATGCTGAAGACTCTTATGATCGGTGTACACTGTACACTTGGTGCCATATAGATAGTGTCTCCATATTTTGAGTGCAAAAACTACTGCTCCAAGTTCCAAATCGTGCGTCGTATAGTTCTTTTCATGAATTTTGAGTTGTCGTGAGGCATATGCGATAACTTTTGTGTGTTGCATTAATACACATTCTAAACCTTGGCGCGAAGCATCACAATAGATCACGAAATCATCATTTCCTTTCGGTAATGACAAAATGGGTGCAGACGTTAACTTCTTCTTTAATAACTGGAATGAGGATTCCTGTTCCGTGGACCAATCATATTTCTTTCCCTTTTGAGTTAATGTAGTTAAGGGTTTGGCGATTTTAGAAAAATCTTGAATGAATCTTCGGTAGTAACCAGCAAGACCTAAGAATTGGCGGATTTGTGTTGGAGTCTTCGGTGTTTCCCAGTTACTAATGGCTTCGATCTTGGCAGGGTCAACTTTAATTCCATGTTTACTGACAACATGGCCCAAAAACTGTACTTCTTGTAACATGGTTTCACATTTTGAAAATTTTGCGTACAAATCTTCTTTCTTGTGTATCTCTAGTACCAGTCTTAAGTGTTGCTCATGTTCTTCCTTGTTCTTCGAGTAAATCAATATGTCGTCGATAAAAACAATAACAAATTTGTCTAAATACGGTCTACAGATACGATTCATTAGATCCATAAATACTGTTGGAGCATTAGTCAATCCAAAAGGCATGACTAAAAACTCATAGTGGTCGTAACGGGTTCTGAACGCGGTTTTAGGAACATCTTCTTCCTTCACTCTCAGCTGATGATATCCGGAGTGTAGATCAATCTTAGAATAAACACTTAATCCTTACAATTGATCAAACAAATCATCAATTATCGGTAATGGGGACCGATCTTGATCGTTAATTTGTTTAATTCTCGGTAATCTATGCACATTCTCATAGATCCATCCTTCTTCTTGACGAACAGAATAAGAGCACCCCAAGGTGAAAAGCTGGGACGAATAAATCCACGGTCTGATAATTCTTGCAACTGATTTTGTAATTCTTGCATTTCTGAAGGTGCAAGTCTATATGGGGATCGGGCTACAGGTGCGGCTCCTGGTACGAGATCAATCTGGAATTCTACACATCTGTGTGGAGGTAGCCCTGGTAATTCTTCTGGAAATACTCCGGGATATTCTCTTACAACTGGCATGTCATCAATGCTTCTTTCTTCAGTATCGATCTTCTTTACGTGTGCCAGAATAGCATAACAACCTTTTCTTATAAGTTTCTGGGCCTTCATACAGCTGATAAGGTTCAGCTTCGAGTTGCTCTTCTCCCCATAAATCATTAATGACGTTTCATCCTTACGAGGGATGCAGATTGCTTTCTCAGCGTAAAAAACTTCCACACTTGTTTTGGACATCCAGTCCATGCCAACGATTACGTCAAAACTTCCTAATTCTACGGGTATCAAATCGATTTTGAAGGTTTCACCAGCGAGATTTATTTCGCAACCATGGCAAATTTTATCGGCTTTTATCAGTTTACCATTAGCTAATTCAATAGTATATTTATCGTCTAGAGGTAATGATGCACATTTTAGTTTAGAACTAAAGTCTTTACACATATAACTTCTATCAGCACCCGTATCAAACATAATAGAAGCTAGTTGATTATTAACGGTAAACGTACCCGTGACAAGATTAGGATCCTCACGTGCTTTACTGGCACTAACATTAAATGCCCTCCCACGTGTGGGTTCTTTGTTCTTCTCCTTATCAGGGCATTGATTTATAAAGTGACCAGACTTTCCGCATCCAAAACATTTCTTGACATCGGTCGGTTTTGTCTTTACTTCAGAAACGGTGGCATAACAATCTTTCGCCACATGTCCTTTCTTGTTGCACTTATCACAGACCACTTGGCAATAACCTGCATGATGTGTGTAACATCTTTTGCAGAACGGATGGGGTCCCTTATAGTTTGGACTTGCAGTTGCCCGATCTTGTTTACCTTTAAAAGTTTCTTGTTTCTTCAGGTGAGTACTTTTTCCCTTATAGTCTTCCCATTTCCTCTTTCCTTCAGTTGTTTTGACTTCGGTAATTAGTGCCTTAATCGAACTCTCTGTGATCTGGTTGATGAGTTGGTGTGCCATTGTCATGGCTTCCTGCATCGTATTCAGTTTGGACGATGTAACATTTCCTTTGATATTGATCGATAAACCGTTAATATACATTTCAATCTTTCATTTCTTGTTTGGCACCAATTCGGGACACAACAAGGCTAGTTCCATGAAACGCTTTTCATAGTTATTGAGATTCGCGCCGAAAACCTTCAGATTACGTAACTCAGATTCCATTTTTCTGATCTCGTTTCGAGGACAGTACTCCTCGATTAGCATCTTTTTTAGTTCTTCCCAAGAGATATCATATGCCGTATCTACTCCTTCTGCTTTAGCATAATTATTCCACCAAGTAAGTGCACCGTCTTGCAACGTGCACGAAGCATACTTTGACTTGTCTCCGTTCGCACAATTACTGATTTTGAAAACGGACTCCATCTTTTCAAACCATCGGGTTAGACCGACTGGTCCCTCAGTCCCACTAAACGTCTGTGGTTTGCATCCTTGAAAAGTTTTATATGAGCATCCGTTTCGTGAATTTGTGTTTACGGCTGCTGCTTCGGCTGCTGCTTTTGCTGCCTCGGCTGCAGAAATTCTTTCATTCACACGTTTCTCGACTAGTTCCTCGAACTCAGCATCCGACATTTGAGACATGTTTCTTCAATAAATACAACAGAGATAATTTAATCATATAGAATATTATAGGTAAAATGGGTTGTCAATAGTTAATCGTAGCATATTAATAATATGAACCAATTATTATAAAAGACTTTTCTTCTTATTAGCATTTTATAATTATTTCTAGGGTATTACCTACCCGTTAAGTTCATACATAATAGCTAGTACAAGGAATTAACTACTAAAATCCTAATAATATTCCACTATGAAAAATTATAGCGAGTTACTACGTTATTATGTAATAATAATAATAAGAAGTAGTAATAATACAAATAATCATTCCATGCATTTATTATTAATAAACCAAAATAATATAATACCATATAATACCGATATTTTACATATGCTTATTCTACATAACAAGATAGAGTAGCACACATAAGCAATAGAATAGCGCATGGAAGATTTATGGTTGTGAGGTCGTTTATTCAGAACTATCAGAAACTTCTTCCCATTTGGTTCTCTCTGCCAATTGTTTGTGTGTGCATGGTCCGACAGACATTCTAGCAGTGTATTTAATTTTTGGTTGGGGTTTTGAGGTACCCGTTGCCTCAGTGGGTTTAATACAATAAGGGTGGTTACGGATCGAATGGTCCTGTTCCTTTTTAATAATTAAGGACTTTTTATTTTTGTGGTTGTTTTTATTATCTATAGCAAGTTGGAATTTCACCTTAGTGACTTCTTTTATTTCATTAGCGAAATCCTCTTCCTCACTGATCTCCTCTGATGACGAACTGTCTGAGTCATGTGTAGGAGAATATGATGACAAACTGTCTGAATCATGTGTACGAGAATATGTACCGGTGGTCATGAACCAAAATCTGCCAGGCGTAATCTTCACAACCCGCCCGTCGGCGGTGTATCTGGCCCAATGTCCATGTTCGTTTATAAATGGATGATCCTCATTTATTCCAGGGATCATGGGTCCATGCCAATGATACTGTGGCTCCGGAAAACTAGAGTTGGGTGGAGCTGGAACCTCCTCTGGGTTTACCGGGAGTTGAGATTCCCCAGCTAACACAATTTCTTCTTTAATAGGTATTAGAACGCCCTTTTCAGTTGTGGATAGAATAGATTCAGTGTCTGATTCCGAGTCGTACAAAATAATAGGATTAGAAGAAGTCATCTATCACATAATTGAAACAACAATTGCGTTAGTATATAAATATATCACATATAATGTTTTTGACAAGATGATAAGCAAAAATTGGTAAAAACATATATGGTCATAGTCCAGACTCACTAATGTATCCTAACAATTACCAGTTAAACACATTAATGCAAATTCTGGTTCCCTATAACCTCAAGCTCTGATACCAACTGTAACGACCCGCCAAAATCGCTATTGACGCGGCACGTTAATCATTGATTCCACAGTGAGGTTTTGACCTCTATATGATACATTTTGATAAAATATTGCATTCATTAAAATAAGTGACTTTCTAAATATAGAAAGTTATAAACATGTGGGCGAGTGCTTAGGTATAAGCAAAACCCTAAAATACATAAGTCTTTAATTTACAGGTTGACATCACAGTCCAATTATTTATTACACAACGCAGTTTTATTTTGAATGCAATAAACTTTGTACAAAGCATGAGAGACTCCATGCAGGCAATAAGCACATCACAACAGAAGCAGTCTAAGGATCTGAGAATAAAACATGATAAAAAGGTCAACACCAATGTTGGTGAGTTATAGGTTTAATTGCTCGAGTCATAAATATATATAAAGATAGACCACAATATTTCATCAAAAGTTTATCAATAGATTCTACGTAACAGAGCACCCTGGTAACTAAACTTAACGCTATAATGATAATTACCCTATTCCTTTTAATGCACGCAAACCAACGTGTCATAAACTCAAATAACATACGTCCGTTAAAAGGCTAGCGCTCTAGCTCGGACGGGGATGTCAAGCCCTATGGATCCATATACAATTATTCGTGCCTACCAGTCCATATCCTATATACTGGCAGCTACTAGTTACCAAATGTAACGACCCGTCAAAATCGCTATTGACGCGGCACGTTAATCATTGATTCCACAGTGAGGTTTTGACCTCTATATGATACGTTTTGATAAAATATTGCATTCATTAAAATAAGTGACTTTCTAAACATAGAAAGTTATAAACATGTGGGCAAGTGCTTAGGTATAAGCAAAACCCCGAAATACATAAGTCTTTAATTTACAGGTTGACATCACAGTCCAATTATTTATTACACAACGCAGTTTTATTTTGAATGCAATAAACTTTGTACAAAGCATGAGAGACTCCATGCAGGCGACAAGCACATCACAGCGGAAGCATTCTAAGGACCTGAGAATAAAACATGCTAAAAAGTCAACACGAATGTTGGTGAGTTATTTGTTTAATTGCTCGAGTCATAAACATATATAAAGATAGACCACAAGATTTCATCAAAAGTTTATCAATAGATTCTACGTAACAGAGCACCCTGGTAACTAAACTTAACGCTATAGTGATAATTACCCCATTCGTTTTAATACACGCAAACCAACGTGTCTTAAACTCAAATAACATACGTCCGTTAAAAGGCTAGCGCTCTAGCTCGGACGGGGATGTCAAGCCCTATGGATCCATATACAATTATTCGCGCCCACCAGTTCATATCCTATGTACTGGCAGCTACTAGTTACCAAAGCTAAGGAATTTTCGGTTTAACTCAGTGTAGAATTTAGTATGTACTTGTGTCTTATCGCGTTTAAAATAAATTGCATGTATTCTCAGCCCAAAAATATTTAAAGTATTTAAAAAGGGAGACTATAAACTCACAGTTCAATATTGCGATTCAATATTGTAGGTAAATTGCGTAGACGTAATGATGGTAGACGACTGTATGGTTGGCCTTGGATTCAAGAACAATACCCCGAATAATACCTAATATTTCCTTAGCTTAAAGCGGTTTGAAACCCGAATTAAAAACACCCTCGTATATACCTTATTATTATTAAACTTAAATTTAAAATTATAATTATAATATAAATATAAATATTGAGAGTTAATGTGAAAGAGTTCGTCGAACAAACTGCGTATTTATATTACTTTTCGATTTACTGTAGCTCATTTTATCGCATGAGTTTTCAGTATTTTTGCCACGCGATCGCATGGCCGCCTTTTCCGTTTTTGTTTGCTAGTTCGTCGACATCAAATAGTGTACTGTAGCAAATAGTGTTTACTGTAGCAAATAGTGTTTTACTGTAGCAAATCACTGTAGCAAAGTCGTTTTCACTGTAGCAATGTAGCAAAATACGGTTTCACTGAAGCAAATAGTGTTTTACTGTAGCAAAGTAATTTTTACTGTAGCAACTAGGGTTTTACTGTAGGAAAGTCGTTTTTACTTGTACATATAATTGTTCATGAATCGTTGAGAGTAGTCAAAGGTAATTGTATATATGAAACAGTTCTAAAATTTTAAGACTCAATCTAACAGACTTTGTTTAACGTGCCAAAATAATAAATCGTATAGAGAATTGGTTTAAATTAGTCGAAATTTTTCGGGTCATCACAGTACCTCCCCGTTAAAGAAAATTTCGTCCCGAAATTTTGAGTAGTACCTGTTTCATGAGCGATATCAGTGAACAAATGTGGATACTTTTGCTTCATTTGATCTTCACGTTCCCAAGTAAACTCGGGTCCTCGTCTTGCGTTCCAACGAACTCTAACTATCGGTATTTTGCTTTGTTTTAATTGTTTGACCTCACGGTCCATGATTTCAACAGGTTCTTCGATAAAATGGAGTTTATCATTAATTCGTATTTCGTCAAGAGGAATTACGACATCCCCTTCAGCTAAACATTTCTTCAAATTTGACACGTGAAATGTGTCGTGAACACTACTAAGTTCTTGGGGTAGCTTTAATCGATAAGCAACTGCTCCAATTCTTTCGGTGATTTCAAAGGGTCCTACGTACCTAGGACTTAGCTTTCCTCGTTTACCGAATCGTACAACGCCTTTCCAGGGTGACACTTTCAACATGACTTTGTCGCCCACTTGAAATTCTAGCGGTTTTCTTCTTACATCAGCATAACTCTTTTGGCGACTCATGGCCGTTTTCAATCGCTGTTGTATTTGAATGATCTTTTCGGTGGTTTCGTGAATAATTTCTGGTCCAGTAAGTTGTCTTTCTCCTACTTCACTCCAACAGATAGGAGATCTGCACTTTCTACCGTAAAGTGCTTCAAATGGTGCTGCGTTGATGCTCGTATGATAGCTGTTATTGTATGAAAATTCTGCCAACGGTAAGTGTCGATCCCAACTGGTTCCAAAGTCAATCACGCATGCCCGTAACATGTCTTCCAATGTTTGTATTGTTCTTTCACTTTGACCATCTGTCTGTGGGTGATAAGCGGTGCTCATATCTAATCGAGTTCCCAATGCTTTTTGTAATGATTGCCAAAAACGTGATGTGAATCGGGTGTCGCGATCAGATATGATGGAGATGGGTACACCATGCCTGGAAACTACTTCCTTCAAATATAGGCGTGCTAATTTCTCCATACTGTCTGTCTCCTTTATTGGTAGGAAGTGAGCTGATTTAGTTAGACGATCAACTATCACCCAAATAGTATCATGACTACTTGCAGTCCTTGGCAATTTCGTAATGAAATCCATGGTTATTCTTTCCCATTTCCACTGCAGAATTTCTGGTTGTTGCAGTAATCCTGACGGCTTTTGGTGCTCAGCTTTAACCTTTGCACACGTCATAAGTAGCAATTTCTGTCTTCATATTAGGCCACCAATAGAACTTCTTGAGATCGTGGTACATTTTCCCATTTCCTGGGTGAATTGAGTACCTCGTTTTGTGTGCTTCATCTAGTACTAGTTGCCTTAGGTTACCATGTCTTGGTACCCATATCCTACCAGCAAAATACAGGGTTCCATCGGCTTTTACTTCAAGTTGTTTTTCTAACCCTTTGCTCATTTCACCTTTTTCGTTTTCTTCTTTTAAAGTTTCTAACTGTGCTTCTTGAATTTGCTTTGTGAGATCAGTACGAATTGTAATATTCAAAGCTCGGACCCTAAGAGGTTTTACTCTTTCTTTTCGACTTAGGGCATCAGCTACAACATTAGCTTTTCCGGGGTGGTAACGAATTTCACAATCGTAATCGTTTAACAACTCTACCCAGCGACGTTGCCTCATATTGAGTTGTTTTTGATCAAAAATATGCTGAAGACTCTTATGGTTGGTGTACACTGTACACTTGGTGCCATATAGATAGTGTCTCCATATTTTGAGTGCAAAAACTACTGCTCCAAGTTCCAAATCGTGCGTCGTATAGTTCTTTTCATGAATTTTTAGTTGTCGTGAGGCATATGCGATAACTTTTGTGCGTTGCATTAATACACATCCTAAACCTTGGCGCGAAGCGTCACAATAGATCACGAAATCATCATTTCCTTCCGGTAATGACAAAATGGGTGCAGACGTTAACTTCTTCTTTAATAACTGGAATGAGGATTCCTGTTCCGTGGACCAATCATACTTCTTTCCCTTTTGAGTCAATGCAGTTAAGGGTTTGGCGATTCTAGTGAAATCTTGAATGAATCTTCGGTAGTAACCAGCAAGACCTAAGAATTGGCGGATTTATGTTGGAGTCTTCGGTGTTTCCCATTTACTAATGGCTTCGATCTTGGCGGGTGTAGTGACCCGAAATTTTCCATGTTTATATATATTAATTGAGATTGATGTTTACATGATTAAATGTTTCCAACATGTTAAGCAATCAAACTTGTTAAGACTTGATTAATTGAAATATGTTTCATATAGACAATTGACCACCCAAGTTGACCGGTGATTCACGAACGTTAAAACTTGTAAAAAAACTATATGATGACATATATATGGTTATATATATAGTTAACATGATATTATGATAAGTAAACATATCATTAATTATATTAACAATGAACTACATATGTAAAAACAAGACTACTAACTTAATGATTTTGAAACGAGACATATATGTAACGTTTATCGTTGTAACGACATTTAATGTATATATATCATATTAAGAGATATTCGTACATCATAATATCATGATAATATAATAATTTAAAATCTCTTTTGTTATTATAAACATTGGGTTAACAACATTTAACAAGATCGTTAACCTAAAGGTTTCAAAACAACACTTACATGTAACGACTAACGATGACTTAACGACTCAGTTAAAATGTATATACATGTAGTGTTTTAATATGTATTTATACACTTTTGAAAGACTTCAATACACTTATCAAAATACTTCTACTTAACAAAAATGCTTACAATTACATTCTCGTTCAGTTTCATCAACAATTCTACTCGTATGCACCCGTATTCGTACTCGTACAGTACACAGCTTTTAGATGTATGTACTATTGGTATATACACTCCAATGATCAGCTCTTAGCAGCCCATGTGAGTCACCTAACACATGTGGGAACCATCATTTGGCAACTAGCATGAAATATCTCATAAGATTACAAAAATATGAGTAATCATTCATGACTTATTTACATGAAAACAAAATTACATATCCTTTATATCTAATCCATACACCAACGACCAAAAACACCTACAAACACTTTAATTCTTCAATTTTCTTCATCTAATTGAACTCTCTCAAGTTCTATCTTCAAGTTCTAAGTGTTCTTCATAAATTCCAAAAGTTCTAGTTTCATAAAATCAAGAATACTTTCAAGTTTGCTAGCTCACTTCCAATCTTGTAAGGTGATCATCCAACCTCAAGAAATCTTTGTTTCTTACAGTAGGTTATCATTCTAATACAAGGTAATAATCATATTCAAACTTTGGTTCAATTTCTATAACTATAACAATCTTATTTCAAGTGATGATCTTACTTGAACTTGTTTTCGTGTCATGATTTTGCTTCAAGAACTTTGAGCCATCCAAGGATCCATTGAAGCTAGATCCATTTTTCTATTTTCCAGTAGGTTCATCCAAGGAACTTAAGGTAGTAATGATGTTCATAACATCATTCGATTCATACATATAAAGCTATCTTATTCGAAGGTTTAAACTTGTAATCACTAGAACATAGTTTAGTTAATTCTAAACTTGTTCGCAAACAAAAGTTAATCCTTCTAACTTGACTTTTAAAATCAACTAAACACATGTTCTATATCTATATTATATGCTAACTTAATGATTTAAAACCTGGAAACACGAAAAACACCGTAAAACCGGATTTACGCCGTCGTAGTAACACCGCGGGCTGTTTTGGGTTAGTTAATTAAAAACTATGATAAACTTTGATTTAAAAGTTGTTATTCTGAGAAAATGATTTTTATTATGAACATGAAACTATATCCAAAAATTATGGTTAAACTCAAAGTGGAAGTATGTTTTCTAAAATGGTCATCTAGACGTCGTTCTTTCGACTGAAATGACTACCTTTACAAAAACGACTTGTAACTTATTTTTCCGACTAGAAACCTATACTTTTTTTGTTTAGATTCATAAAATAGAGTTCAATATGAAACCATATCAATTTGATTCACTCAAAACGGATTTAAAATGAAGAAGTTATGGGTAAAACAAGATTGGATAATTTTTCTCATTTTAGCTACGTGAAAATTGGTAACAAATCTATTCCAACCATAACTTAATCAACTTGTATTATATATTATGTAATCTTGAGATACCATAGACACGTATAAAATGTTTCGACCTATCATGTCGACACATCTATATATATTTCGGAACAACCATAGACACTCTATATGTGAATGTTGGAGTTAGCTATACAGGGTTGAGGTTGATTCCAAAATATATATAGTTTGAGTTGTGATCAATACTGAGATACGTATACACTGGGTCGTGGATTGATTCAAGATAATATTTATCGATTTATTTCTGTACATCTAACTGTGGACAACTAGTTGTAGGTTACTAACGAGGACAGCTGACTTAATAAACTTAAAACATCAAAATATATTAAAAGTGTTGTAAATATATTTTGAACATACTTTGATATATATGTATATATTGTTATAGGTTCGTGAATCAACCAGTGGCCAAGTCTTACTTCCCGACGAAGTAAAAATCTGTGAAAGTGAGTTATAGTCCCACTTTTAAAATCTAATATTTTTGGGATGAGAATACATGCAGGTTTTATAAATGATTTACAAAATAGACACAAGTACGTGAAACTACATTCTATGGTTGAATTATCGAAATCGAATATGCCCCTTTTTATTAAGTCTGGTAATCTAAGAATTAGGGAACAGACACCCTAATTGACGCGAATCCTAAAGATAGATCTATTGGGCCCAACAAGCCCCATCCAAAGTACCGGATGCTTTAGTACTTCGAAATTTATATCATATCCGAAGGGTGTCCCGGAATGATGGGGATATTCTTATATATGCATCTTGTTAATGTCGGTTACCAGGTGTGTAGCGACCCCGACAAATCGTCAAGTGACGGCGTCGGCTACGTGGATCCCATTACCTGATTATAAGTCTTTAAGATAACGTTTGACCAAAATATGTCGCCTTCATTTCAAAATAAAGCTTGTTTCAAAGTTTACAAGAATTGTTCAACCAAAAGTTAAGTTACAACGTTATAGATACGATTGAAATCTAGGCGACACGGTTTAAAGTAAAGTCAAAAGACGCTCCATGAAATGCATGTATACTCGACATCCAATGCAAGTATCAAATAATGAGCGGAAGCATGTATCATGTATCGTTCAAGGACCTGAGAAAAATATAGAAATCTGTCAACGAAAACGTTGGTGAAATCATAGGTTTAAGTAAGTAAGTACAAGTGAACCACAAGATTTGCATCAATGAAATAATAGTAATACATTCCAAAAGTTTGTTTCACGAGCACCCAATTATCAAAGCTTAACATTCCTTCCATTGTATACCCCATCACTTAGTGCTAGAACAAACACTGATTCTCGAAAATATATTTCATCCGTAGACGGTAGCGAACCGTCAAAGATGAGGGTTGTCAACCCATATGGCCATATAACATAAGTTCTCGCTTACACCCGGCAAGTGTAACTAATGATAATCGAATTGAGGATTTTTGTTCTAAACTCGTATGTAGAATGTTTGTTTTCCCGTTCTTGTGTTCACTTAATTCAAAAGAATCGTTTATGTTTTCTCATCCCAATATAAGTTCAAAAAGAGTAAAAGTGGGACTATGATCTCACCTTGAGTGCAAGAGTTAATAAAGTACTTCAACAAGTAGACGCGTGCAAAGACAAAGCTAGTCTTGACCTAAACATATAGGTTGTATCAATAACGGTAAACACGATAGGTCAAAGATGTTCAATTAGTCCTATGGCTCGTTAAGACTCGATCATAATAGCATGTGAATCAAATTGTCATGTTTCATGCAAGGTACAAGTATAAAAACATGTTAGAACGGTTGCACAAATATTTGGTTAAGTTTGATTAAAAGTCAAACTTTGGTCGGTCAAAGTCAACGAAAGTCAACACGTTCGGGTCGGGTTCCGAACTATTTTTCTAAGCTTAGAAGTCATATATGAGCATGTTGGCCAAGTTACATGTTAATCGGAGGTGCGTAGCATAGCAAACATTTTTCGAAATTTGACAAAATAGGTCAGAATCTGACCACGGCATATGCCGCGCCGCGGCCAGATGTGTCGCGCCGCGACATAACACGTGGTCTGGCACCTGGTCAGTTTCAAGGTTCAAGTCTTGGTCAAAACTTCAAATAACCATAAAACGCAAACCGTAAACAACTAGAAGACGTATCTTATACCGTTGGAAAGCTCTTTTGACAAGGAACACAACTAAGCACTTATCATCAAACGACAACATCATTTACAATAGCCGAAAACTCATCAAGTGATCATTAAACGTTCATTTCAAGGTTTCAAGTTCATCAAATGCAATTTGAGTTTCGGGAAACCAATTCACACATATGATATGCCGTTTTGAAGGTAATGGAGCATACATTACAACTAAACACTAACAATTAACATTCCATGGCATTCAAGCATCCAAAAATTCATGTCAAGAACCATCAAACCCTAGTCAAGAATCACAAAATCATTAATCATGTTTTTGAAGTTTTACAAATCAACCTACACATCAAAATGAAGCTAGTGATACTAGTAACACAATTAAAACATGCACTTTAACAATCTAACAACATTAACTCATCCAAAATCAAGGATTAAGCACACCCATCTCAAGTTCATGCTAGTTACTCCAAAAACAACAAATCGACCAAACCAAACATATATTCATGTTAGACTCGAGCCATAGACACTAACTAACACCATTTCAAATCAAAAACACGAATTTAGAGAAATCTAGAGTTTTAGAAATGTTACCCAAACGAGATGAAGTTGGTATCAAATTGTAGAGGATGAAGAGAGGATTCCAAATATGTAATCGGATTTGTTGTGAGCTTCCAAGATTGAATTTAGATGATGAATGAATGGAATGGGTTTGTGTGTGTGTTCTTGAGATGGAGAGAAAAGGGATGAGGGAGATGATGGAATGGATGAAATGGGTTGACTAGTTGACCTAGTCAACTAGTTTGCCCATTTGGCAACTCCGGTCCCTCGAGTTTCAAAGCGGGTGCGGGATTTAACCGATCGAATATTTTTAAAACGCAAGTTAACGAGAGATGTTATAATTAAATGACGGAATTATTATGAACGTTAGTCAACGGAAACTACGAATTTAAATAACGAAAGGTATTATTTAAAAGAAAAAGACGGTGTTAAAAATAAATTTAACGGAAAAATGCGGGATGTTACATTATCCACAACTCAAAAGAAATTTCGTCCCGAAATTTAGTTGGAAGTAGTAGTCGATATCTCTTACTCGAGACTTTACGTTGTCAATGCTATGAATAAGTGAAAGTACGTTCTTGAGGGTTCTCATGAATTTGGATAGTCAGGGTTTTACGTTGCATTAAGGTTCGGTTTTTACGATCCCCAGTTTCAACTGGTTTTCCTATGAAGAGAAGTTTGTCATCGATAGTTGATGTATCCAGCAGGATTGCACGTTCCTGTTCCGCAGGACACGTTTCTAAGTTTGTTACACGAAATGTAGGGTAAACGGAAACTTAATTGAGTCGGAAGTTCTAAACGGTAGGGAGCGGTTCCAATACGCCCCAAGGTTTCAAAAGGGTTAACATGTCGCGGGTTTAACTTTCCCTGATTCCCGAAATGGATTACACCCTTCCAAGGTGCGGGTTCTCAATATTACGCGGTTACACACTGGGATTTGTGAGGTTCTCCTCTAAGTTTGGTATAACTCTTCTGGCGACAATGGGTTGTCTCGAGCCCTTCTCGGACTTGAACGACCTCAATTGTTGTTTCTTGATGGAGTTCAGATTTCGGTGGTTGATGCTTTGGTTAAATGAACAGGGGTATGACATTAGCGGTCATATAAGGTTTCGAAAAGTGCGCGTGAACACACGAGTGGTAACTACTGTTGTAAGAGTGATCTACTATAGGTGACAATACGAGTTTGTGAGATGTCTTTCCAAGACGTAAATCGTTCGTTTGCTCGGTTCGTCAGTTTGTGGGTGGTACGCGGTACTCATGTCTAAGCAGGTTCCCAAGGTTTCTTGTAAAACTAGAAGTGAAACGAGTATTTCGATACGGGATAATTGACAAGGATACACCGTGTTGGAATAGAATCTCTTAAGATATGTTTGAACAAGTCAGTTAGGGTTCACAAAAAAATGTTCGTTAGGACTATTCACCCTCGTGGCGAATACTAATGTAATGTGAGGAGTTTCTCTACCCATGGAGAAATGTTACAAGGAGTTTCCTTAAACGGAAATGCGAGCGATAAAGATAGGAGTGAAATGAGGACTTAGAATAGGATGAGTTTACATCTCGAGGTTGCCATAACGTGCCTCTAGTTGTCAAAAGTTGAAGTCTGAAAGAGAAACGAGATAGTACACGTAGTTGTATAGTTCGGGTTTGAATAATAGTTGGCCGATTATCAGGAACACAATGACATTAAGTCAAAGAAGAGTGAAGTATCATTGGATTGTGTGTTATCTTAAGTTCCAGTAATATCAGACGGTAACGGTGAAATATCAGAGGTGTGTAGTGTGGTACGTGATGACGAGAAAATTAATCGGATCCACAGTTTAGTATTCGACTTCTTCGTGCAAAATAACGAATTTTAGTTACGTTAATTTTTGAGTCGAGAGAGTATGCCTTTCGGCGTTCATGTAGAAATATTTCCATGTTTGAGTTCCATCTGTTGCTATACGATTTTAACTAGAAATGTTGGTGTGAAGAATCACGCTCAAGGTTCGAACACGGAGAGGTTTAAAGTTTTCCCTTAGTGAGTTAACGAGTTTAAAAGTCGGGTAACACGAGAAAAGTCAGAAATGAATCTTCGGTGATAACAGGCGAGTTCTAAGATTTTACGAATACAAGTCTGAGTTGAGAGAGTTTCATGATCACGTGTGGCTTGATTTCGAGATTGATTGTAATGCCTTGACCATTAACATCATGGTCTAGAAAATTTGACTTCGTTTAACATAAATTCTCACTCGGAGAATTTGGTATAGAGTTGCTCTTTTCTCAAAGTTCGAGCGTAAGATGATGATGTTGTTCGTTTGCCTTCTTTACTTGAATAAGTTAAGATGTCATCCATAAATACGATAACAGATTTGTCTAGATAAGTTGCATACGTGGTTTAGGAGGTTCATGAATACGGACGGAGTCCTAAATAAATCAAACGGTACTAAGAGAGATTTACAACTAACGTTGCGAGTTCGGAAAAGACTCAGGAGACATCGTCTCCCTTAACCCCCAATTGATGATAACCGGAACGGAGGTCGTTTTGGAATACACACGGGATTCATGCAAGAAATCATGAGGTCATGGATGCGAGGGAGAGGGTATCGGTTTCCAACCGAAAATTACTCAGTTCACAATAATCTATACAAGATGATGGGGAATCACATTTTTTTTTTTTTTTTTTAACGAATAGGTTCCGAGTTCCCTAGTTCTATAGGTGTCAAGTCAAAAGTCTTAACGTATTTCCTCCAATAAAATTTATAGGCACACAATATTTTTCCGTCGGTCACTTAAATCGTCTAAGTAGTATCTGGGGGAAAGAGGTGGAATATAAAGAGCATGAGTCAAATCCTTGGTTATAAAACGTCTAGCGGTAATCGAATCGAACAAGTATGAAATATACGGTTTGTTGTGAAGAAACGTACCCGTTACTAGTCCATCGTCGTTCCGGGCATCCTTGGTGTCGATGTCGAAGGTTCAACGGCGTGCGTTGGGGTTGATTTTCTTATTTGGGCACACATTCCTAAAATGACCCAGTTGGCCACATTCAAAACAAACACCCGTCTTGGGTGCATTGGGCTCCTTTTGAGCGACGGGAGCGGTATTCCTACAATCGTGGGCTACATGGCCACTTCTTTGACACTTCAAGCAAAAAGGTTTGCCACATTCACCTAAATGATGTTTGTAGCACTCGTTACAATACGGTAGGTGTCCGGTATAACCTTTCTTGTCGTTGGGGATGAAGGGCTTCTTGGCGGGGTTGTTGTTATTGTTGTGGTTGCTTGATTGAGAGGCTTCCCATGTTCTTTTGTTGTTACTCGGGTGGTTCTCGACCATTGGTGCCGGTGCTTCCATTTCATTCACCGTTTCTAAGGCTTGGCGGGCCATTGTTAAAGCCTCTTGTAGGTTAGTGGGTTGAGATGTCATTACCTTGTGTTGAATGCTCTTAGGGAGGCCATCCATGTAAAGTTCGACTCTTAGGGATTCGGGAGTCATGAGAATTGGACACATCGAGACTAGTTCGGTAAACCGTTGATTATAAGCCTTGAGGTCATTTCCGGCCGTTTTTAAATTCCTTAGACCCTGTTCGAGCCTTCGAGTCTCGTCGCGCGGGAAGTATTCGGTGATCATTCTTTCTCTTAATTCGGTCCAAGAGAGTGTGTGGGCTTCATCGCTTCCCACTAATTGTACATACGTGTTCCACCATGAGAGAGCAATACCGGTGAAAGTGAGGGTGGAAAACTTGACCTTATCTTGGTCTCGACAACCGCTTGTGTTAAAAACGGTCTCCATTTGTTCAAACCATCGGGTGAGAGTAACCGGTCCTCCGGTTCCATCGAAAGTGGGAGGATTGTACTTCATGAAGTTCTTGTAGGAGCAACCTCCGATTGAATTACCGGCTCCTTGATTGTTGTTGTTAGAAAAGTGATCGGCCACGGCCGTACTCACGGCGGTGGTTATCATTCGTTGAAGAGCTTGTTCTAGAGTTTCGAGAGGAGTATTGTGTTGACCTTGGTGAGCCATTGTTCCTTCATGAGACAAGAATATCGTTGGTTAGTATTTTCAACAATACTAACCGTGGCATGGAATAAGGATAGAGAGAAAATTTTCCTTGACTCGCCTTAAATTCTCTATGTCATAATGTCGGAACGTCCATGTGAATCACCGTAATATAATCCCGGAAATTATATTACCCTGATTCTCATTAGCATTTAACATTACTTCATAAAGTCAATGTGGCGCACCAACAAAATTTATCAACGTAAGATCAAGATCGAATACGAGTTAGATATGATAGAAGAGTTCGAGTATAAATGCACAATTAGTCAAATAATTCCTACTTCAGTCTATATGCCGGTTGTAGTCTAGATTCACCTATGTACCCTATGACTCGGGGTGAACACAAATGAACTCTAAATCCCTACAACCAAGGCTCTGATACCACCTGTAGCGACAGATGGGGTAGAAACCCACCCAGTGCCTTTCCAGCTAACCGCTTGGTGACCACTGAGTGTACCTCAGACACTGATTTTACGGCCCGCATTTCTGCCAAACTGCCAACCCTCAAATTCCAAGGGATCGCAAGGGGTAAGAGCCAATGCTTCGTCACAGGTAACACTGTGAGAACCCCCTCTACGATTAACCCGCCAAAAAGCATAGTCCGTATGAGTGCCCGGCCTGACAGCCGGCGCGCGTGACTACCTTTACGGCTAAGGTTAAACCAGCTCTGATACCACCTGTAGCGACCCCGACAAATCGTCAAGTGATGGCGTCGGCTACGTGGATCCCATTACCTGATTATAAGTCTTTAAGATAACGTTTGACCAAAATATGTCGCCTTCATTTCAAAATAAAGCTTGTTTCAAAGTTTACAAGAATTGTTCAACCAAAAGTTAAGTTACAACGTTATAGATACGATTGAAATCTAGGCGACACGGTTTAAAGTAAAGTCAAAAGACGCTCCATGAAATGCATGTATACTCGACATCCAATGCAAGTATCAAATAATGAGCGGAAGCATGTATCATGTATCGTTCAAGGACCTGAGAAAAATATAGAAATCTGTCAACGAAAACGTTGGTGAAATCATAGGTTTAAGTAAGTAAGTACAAGTGAACCACAAGATTTGCATCAATGAAATAATAGTAATACATTCCAAAAGTTTGTTTCACGAGCACCCAATTATCAAAGCTTAACATTCCTTCCATTGTATACCCCATCACTTAGTGCTAGAACAAACACTGATTCTCGAAAATATATTTCATCCGTAGACGGTAGCGAACCGTCAAAGATGAGGGTTGTCAACCCATATGGCCATATAACATAAGTTCTCGCTTACACCCGGCAAGTGTAACTAATGATAATCGAATTGAGGATTTTTGTTCTAAACTCGTATGTAGAATGTTTGTTTTCCCGTTCTTGTGTTCACTTAATTCAAAAGAATCGTTTATGTTTTCTCATCCCAATATAAGTTCAAAAAGAGTAAAAGTGGGACTATGATCTCACCTTGAGTGCAAGAGTTAATAAAGTACTTCAACAAGTAGACGCGTGCAAAGACAAAGCTAGTCTTGACCTAAACATATAGGTTGTATCAATAACGGTAAACACGATAGGTCAAAGATGTTCAATTAGTCCTATGGCTCGTTAAGACTCGATCATAATAGCATGTGAATCAAATTGTCATGTTTCATGCAAGGTACAAGTATAAAAACATGTTAGAACGGTTGCACAAATATTTGGTTAAGTTTGATTAAAAGTCAAACTTTGGTCGGTCAAAGTCAACGAAAGTCAACACGTTCGGGTCGGGTTCCGAACTATTTTTCTAAGCTTAGAAGTCATATATGAGCATGTTGGCCAAGTTACATGTTAATCGGAGGTGCGTAGCATAGCAAACATTTTTCGAAATTTGACAAAATAGGTCAGAATCTGACCACGGCATATGCCGCGCCGCGGCCAGATGTGTCGCGCCGCGACATAACACGTGGTCTGGCACCTGGTCAGTTTCAAGGTTCAAGTCTTGGTCAAAACTTCAAATAACCATAAAACGCAAACCGTAAACAACTAGAAGACGTATCTTATACCGTTGGAAAGCTCTTTTGACAAGGAACACAACTAAGCACTTATCATCAAACGACAACATCATTTACAATAGCCGAAAACTCATCAAGTGATCATTAAACGTTCATTTCAAGGTTTCAAGTTCATCAAATGCAATTTGAGTTTCGGGAAACCAATTCACACATATGATATGCCGTTTTGAAGGTAATGGAGCATACATTACAACTAAACACTAACAATTAACATTCCATGGCATTCAAGCATCCAAAAATTCATGTCAAGAACCATCAAACCCTAGTCAAGAATCACAAAATCATTAATCATGTTTTTGAAGTTTTACAAATCAACCTACACATCAAAATGAAGCTAGTGATACTAGTAACACAATTAAAACATGCACTTTAACAATCTAACAACATTAACTCATCCAAAATCAAGGATTAAGCACACCCATCTCAAGTTCATGCTAGTTACTCCAAAAACAACAAATCGAGCAAACCAAACATATATTCATGTTAGACTCGAGCCATAGACACTAACTAACACCATTTCAAATCAAAAACACGAATTTAGAGAAATCTAGAGTTTTAGAAATGTTACCCAAACGAGATGAAGTTGGTATCAAATTGTAGAGGATGAAGAGAGGATTCCAAATATGTAATCGGATTTGTTGTGAGCTTCCAAGATTGAATTTAGATGATGAATGAATGGAATGGGTTTGTGTGTGTGTTCTTGAGATGGAGAGAAAAGGGATGAGGGAGATGATGGAATGGATGAAATGGGTTGACTAGTTGACCTAGTCAACTAGTTTGCCCATTTGGCAACTCCGGTCCCTCGAGTTTCAAAGCGGGTGCGGGATTTAACCGATCGAATATTTTTAAAACGCAAGTTAACGAGAGATGTTATAATTAAATGACGGAATTATTATGAACGTTAGTCAACGGAAACTACGAATTTAAATAACGAAAGGTATTATTTAAAAGAAAAAGACGGTGTTAAAAATAAATTTAACGGAAAAACGCGGGATGTTACAAGGTGTTCACCATATGAATGATTTTTATCTCTATGTATGGGATGTGTATTGAAATATGAAATCTTGTGGTCTATTATTATGATTTGATATATATAGGTTAAACCTATAACTCACCAACATTTTTGTTGACGTTTTAAGCATGTTTATTCTCAGGTGATTATTAAGAGCTTCCGCTGTCGCATACTTAAATAAGGACGAGATTTGGAGTCCATGCTTGTATGATATTGTGTAAAAACTGCATTCAAGAAACTTATTTTGTTGTAACATATTTGTATTGTAAACCATTATGTAATGGTCGTGTGTAAACAGGATATTTTAGATTATCATTATTTGATAATCTACGTAAAGCTTTTTAAACCTTTATTGATGAAATAAAGGTTATGGTTTGTTTTAAAATGAATGCAGTCTTTGAAAAACGTCTCATATAGAGGTCAAAACCTCGCAACGAAATCAATTAATATGGAACATTTTTAATCAATAAGAACGGGACATTTTAGTTGGTATCAGAGCGTTGGTCTTAGAGAACCAGAATTTTTCATTAGTGTGTCTTATCGAGTTTGTTAGGATGCATTAGTGAGTCTGGACTTCGACTGTGTTTTCTTTAAAAATGATTGCTTAACATTTTTGTTGGAAACTATATATTTTTAACATATGAATATTATGTGATATATTAATCTCTTAACGTGTTTGATATTATGTGATAGATGTCTACCTCTAGAACAAGTCCCATTGACTCACCTAATAATAATGAAGAGTCAAATGTAAATTGGAATGATTTGTGGACTGATTCACAAGTTCCCGAAGAGGAACCGGAAGAAGAGTCGGAACCGGAAGAAGAATCGGAACCGGAAGAAGAATCGGAACCGGATGAAGAAATAGAACCGGTGGGGGAAATAATAAAACGGTTAAGTAAAAGAAAATCCTCAACCAACCGACCAAAGTTAATTATGGTCAATGGTGTTTCCGCCAAGGAAGCAAAATATTGGGAGGATTACCAATTCTCCGATGAATCGGATTCCGACGAGAATTCCGATGATGTTATAGAAATTACCCCAACTGAATTTAAAAAGGCAAAAGAAAATAATAAGGGAAAGGGCATAAAAATAGAGAAATCTAATTCCAACCCCGATGAACTTTATATGTATCGTCAACCCCCGAAGTCCTTAAGTTGTAACAATGACCCGGGAACCTCTAAACCACCAGGTTTTTCTAAACCAATGTGGACAACGACGGCTCGTATTAGGGGAACATCATATATCCCTAGAAACTTGGCAAAACGAACCAAAACCGAAGAAGAAGAAACGAGCGAGTCGGAATAAGATAGTTGTATTCGTGTGGTGTAATATATGGAATATAGTGTTCTTATGCTTTATGATATATGTAAAAATTGCTTGTATTAATAAGTATTTTTTTTATGAATCTAACTCTTGTCTATTTTACAGTTTAAAAACACAAAATGGATAGACAACCCAATATTTTAAGAGACCTACCCGGAGACATGATTGATGAAATCTTGTCTAGAGTCGGCCAGAATTCTTCGGCACAACTATTTAAGGCGAGATCAGTTTGTAAGACATTCGAAGAACGTTCCAAGAATGTCTTGGTTTATAAGAGACTTTCGTTTGAAAGATGGGGGATATCACATTGGGAAACCCATAAGTTACGATGTGTTTACTTTGACGCATATATTGCGGGGAACCCAAATGCTATTTTACGCAACGGGTTAAGAAATTATTTTGACTCAATATATCCGAATATTGGACTTCGTGATTTAGAAAAAGCGGCTAACATGCAACATAAAGAAGCATGTTATACTTACGGATTAGTAATGTTCGCTTCTCACCAAAGTGAGAACAAGAACATCGGGCTACAACTATTAAACAAAACGTTTCCACAAGTGACGGAGTCGGTAATTGGGGTAAGAAATGAGGTTTTTAGATTATTACGGGACTGTTGGACATTACGTAACCCTCGTCCCTTTGATGACGTTACAACACGCTGTCTTATCAACGGCCATAACGGTTATGTTGCACAAGACCAAGGATGGGAAGTAGTCCTAGTAAAACCAGAATGCATGACTTGTTTCTGGACGTATGAATTACGTGTCTTTATTGCCTTTGCTGAACGACTTGTGTACTAGCTAGAATTGTCTTCACAACTATCTTGTATCAAATTTATTGTGTGCTATATTTCATGCTTTATGTAAAATAAGCGGTATTGTAAGTTTGTAAAATATTGTATAAAAGTTTGAACGCGAAATATTATTATAATCAGTTTTTCATATAGAATTGTAGTAGTTTAATTGTATATTAGCTACTAAGTATGAACTTAACGGGTAGGTACTACCCGAATTTAAACTTATAAAACGCTAATATGAAGAAAAAGCTTTTATAAATGAGTTCATATTATGCTACGAAATACTATTAACTACTCTTAATATTCTGTATGATTAACTTATTCCATTTAACTATTTTGAAGGAAATAGCACCGACTACTCGACACACCATGAATATGAATGAAGAGGAATTCCGTACTTTTCTAGCTTCAAACATAGCCGCAGTACAGGCTGCGCTACATACCAACAATAACCTTGGATCTAGCAGTACAGGAAATCGTGTAGGATGCACCTACAAAGAATTCACTGCCTGCAAACCTTTGGAATTTGATGGAACCGAAGGACCGATCGGATTGAAACGGTGGACCGAGAAGGTTGAATCGGTGTTTGCCATAAGTAAGTGTACTGAAGAGGACAAAGTGAAGTACGCTACGCATACCTTCACAGGTTCTGCGTTAACATGGTGGAATACCTATCTAGAGCAAGTGGGACAAGATGATGCGTACGCACTACCGTGGTCAGCATTCAAGCACTTGATGAACGAGAAGTACCGTCCCAGAACCGAGGTCAATAAGCTCAAGACAGAACTTAGAGGGTTACGAACCCAAGGATTTGATATTACCACGTACGAAAGACGATTCACAGAATTATGCCTATTGTGTCCGGGAGCATTCGAAGATGAGGAAGAGAAGATCGACGCATTTGTGAAAGGATTACCGGAAAGAATCCAAGAAGATATAAGTTCACACGAGCCCGCCTCCATACAACAGGCATGTAGAATGGCTCACAAACTAGTGAACCAGATTGAAGAAAGAATTAAAGAACAGACTGCTGAAGAGGCCAATGTGAAGCAAGTCAAAAGAAAGTGGGAGGAAAACGGTGATAAGAATCACCAATACAACAACAACAGCAATTACAACAATAATCGCAACAATTATCCCAACAATCGCAACATCAATCGCAACTATAACAAACGGCCCAACAACAACAACAACAACAACAACAACAACAACAGCAACTACAACAATCATCCCAACAACAACAACAACAACAATCAGAAGCAACTATGCCAAAGGTGTGAAAAGAATCACTCGGGGTTCTGCACCAAATTTTGCAACAAGTGTAAAAGAAATGGTCATAGCGCGGTGAAGTGTGAGGTCTATGGACCAGGGGTTAATAGAACGAAAGGAACAAATGGTGTCGGAACGAGTAATGGTGGAGCAAGTAGTGTCGGAGCAAGTTATGCCAATGTAGTTTGTTATAAATGTGGAAAACCAGGCCACATTATTAGAAATTGCCCGAACCAGGAGAACACGAATGGACAAGGCCGCGGAAGAGTTTTCAATATTAATGCGGCAGAGGCACAGGAAGACCCGGAGCTTGTTACGGGTACGTTTCTTATTGACAATAAATCTGCTTACGTTTTATTTGATTCGGGTGCGGATAGAAGCTATATGAGTAGAGATTTTTGTGCTAAATTAAGTTGTCCATTGACGCCTTTGGATAGTAAATTTTTACTCGAATTAGCAAATGGTAAATTAATTTCAGCAGATAATATATGTCGAAATCGAGAAATTAAACTGGTTAGCGAAACATTTAAGATTGATTTGATACCAGTAGAGTTAGGGAGTTTTGATGTGATAATCGGTATGGACTGGTTGAAAGAAGTGAAAGCAGAGATCGTTTGTTACAAAAATGCAATTCGCATTATACGAGAAAAAGGAAAACCCTTAATGGTGTACGGAGAAAAGGGCAACACGAAGCTACATCTTATTAGTAATTTGAAGGCACAAAAACTAATAAGAAAAGGTTGCTATGCTGTTCTAGCACACGTCAAGAATGTACAAACTGAAGAAAAGAGCATCAATGATGTTCCCATTGCAAAAGAATTTCCCGATGTATTTCCGAAAGAATTACCGGGATTACCCCCACATCGATCCGTTGAATTTCAAATAGATCTTGTACCAGGAGCTGCACCAATAGCTCGTGCTCCTTACAGACTCGCACCCAGCGAGATGAAAGAACTGCAAAGCCAATTACAAGAACTTTTAGAGCGTGGTTTCATTCGACCAAGCACATCACCGTGGGGAGCTCCTGTTTTGTTTGTCAAGAAGAAAGATGGTACATTCAGGTTGTGTATCGACTACCGAGAGTTGAACAAACTTACCATCAAGAACCGCTACCCACTACCGAGAATCGACGACTTATTTGATCAACTACAAGGCTCGTCTGTTTATTCAAAGATTGACTTACGTTCCGGGTATCATCAAATGCGGGTGAAAGAAGATGATATTCCAAAGACTGCTTTCAGAACACGTTACGGTCATTACGAGTTTATGGTCATGCCGTTTGGTTTAACTAATGCACCAGCTGTGTTCATGGACCTTATGAACCGAGTGTGTGGACCATACCTTGACAAGTTTGTCATTGTTTTCATTGATGACATACTTATTTACTCAAAGAATGACCAAGAACACGGTGAACATTTGAGAAAGGTGTTAGAAGTATTGAGGAAGGAAGAATTGTACGCTAAGTTTTCAAAGTGTGCATTTTGGTTGGAAGAAGTTCAATTCCTCGGTCACATAGTGAACAAAGAAGGTATTAAGGTGGATCCGGCAAAGATAGAAACTGTTGAAAAGTGGGAAACCCCGAAAACTCCGAAACACATACGCCAGTTTTTAGGACTAGCTGGTTACTACAGAAGGTTCATCCAAGACTTTTCCAGAATAGCAAAACCCTTGACTGCATTAACGCATAAAGGGAAGAAATTTGAATGGAATGATGAACAAGAGAAAGCGTTTCAGTTATTGAAGAAAAAGCTAACTACGGCACCTATATTGTCATTGCCTGAAGGGAATGATGATTTTGTGATTTATTGTGACGCATCAAAGCAAGGTCTCGGTTGTGTATTAATGCAACGAACGAAGGTGATTGCTTATGCGTCTAGACAATTGAAGATTCACGAACAAAATTATACGACGCATGATTTGGAATTAGGCGCGGTTGTTTTTGCATTAAAGACTTGGAGGCACTACTTATATGGGGTCAAAAGTATTATATATACCGACCACAAAAGTCTTCAACACATATTTAATCAGAAACAACTGAATATGAGGCAGCGTAGGTGGATTGAATTATTGAATGATTACGATTTTGAGATTCGTTACCACCCGGGGAAGGCAAATGTGGTAGCCGATGCCTTGAGCAGGAAGGATAGAGAACCCATTCGAGTAAAATCTATGAATATAATGATTCATAATAACATTACTACTCAAATAAAGGAGGCGCAACAAGGAGTTTTAAAAGAGGGAAATTTAAAGGATGAAATACCCAAAGGATCGGAGAAGCATCTTAATATTCGGGAAGACGGAACCCGGTATAGGGCTGAAAGGATTTGGGTACCAAAATTTGGAGATATGAGAGAAATGGTACTTAGAGAAGCTCATAAAACCAGATACTCAATACATCCTGGAACGGGGAAGATGTACAAGGATCTCAAGAAACATTTTTGGTGGCCGGGTATGAAAGCCGATGTTGCTAAATACGTAGGAGAATGTTTGACGTGTTCTAAGGTCAAAGCTGAGCATCAGAAACCATCAGGTCTACTTCAACAACCCGAAATCCCGAAATGGAAATGGGAAAACATTACCATGGATTTCATCACTAAATTGCCAAGGACTGCAAGTGGTTTTGATACTATTTGGGTAATAGTTGATCGTCTCACCAAATCAGCACACTTCCTACCAATAAGAGAAGATGACAAGATGGAGAAGTTAGCACGACTGTATTTGAAGGAAGTCGTCTCCAGACATGGAATACCAATCTCTATTATCTCTGATAGGGATGGCAGATTTATTTCAAGATTCTGGCAGACATTACAGCAAGCATTAGGAACTCGTCTAGACATGAGTACTGCCTATCATCCACAAACTGATGGGCAGAGTGAAAGGACGATACAAACGCTTGAAGACATGCTACGAGCATGTGTTATTGATTTCGGAAACAGTTGGGATCGACATCTACCGTTAGCAGAATTTTCCTACAACAACAGCTACCATTCAAGCATTGAGATGGCGCCGTTTGAAGCACTTTATGGTAGAAAGTGCAGGTCTCCGATTTGTTGGAGTGAGGTGGGGGATAGACAGATTACGGGTCCGGAGATTATACAAGAAACTACCGAGAAGATCATCCAAATTCAACAACGGTTGAAAACCGCCCAAAGTCGACAAAAGAGCTACGCTGACATTAAAAGAAAAGATATAGAATTTGAAATTGGAGAGATGGTCATGCTTAAAGTTTCACCTTGGAAAGGCGTTGTTCGATTTGGTAAACGAGGGAAATTAAATCCAAGGTATATTGGACCATTCAAGATTATTGATCGTGTCGGACCAGTAGCTTACCGACTTGAGTTACCTCAACAACTCGCGGCTGTACATAACACTTTCCACGTCTCGAATTTGAAGAAATGTTTTGCTAAAGAAGATCTCACTATTCCGTTAGATGAAATCCAAATCAACGAAAAACTCCAATTCATCGAAGAACCCGTCGAAATAATGGATCGTGAGGTTAAAAGACTTAAGCAAAACAAGATACCAATTGTTAAGGTTCGATGGAATGCTCGTAGAGGACCCGAGTTCACCTGGGAGCATGAAGATCAGATGAAGAAGAAATACCCGCATCTATTTCCAGAAGATTCGTCAACACCTTCAACAGCTTAAAATTTCGGGACGAAATTTATTTAACGGGTAGGTACTGTAGTGACCCGAACTTTTCCATGTTTATATATATTAATTGAGATTGATGTTTACATGATTAAATGTTTCCAACATGTTAAGCAATCAAACTTTTTAAGACTTGATTAATTGAAATATGTTTCATATAGACAATTGACCACCCAAGTTGACCGGTGATTCACGAACGTTAAAACTTGTAAAAAAACTATATGATGACATATATATGGTTATATATATAGTTAACATGATATTATGATAAGTAAACATATCATTAATTATATTAACAATGAACTACATATGTAAAAACAAGACTACTAACTTAATGATTTTGAAACGAGACATATATGTAACGTTTATCGTTGTAACGACATTTAATGTATATATATCATATTAAGAGATATTCGTACATCATAATATCATGATAATATAATAATTTAAAATCTCTTTTGTTATTATAAACATTGGGTTAACAACATTTAACAAGATCGTTAACCTAAAGGTTTCAAAACAACACTTACATGTAACGACTAACGATGACTTAACGACTCAGTTAAAATGTATATACATGTAGTGTTTTAATATGTATTTATACACTTTTGAAAGACTTCAATACACTTATCAAAATACTTCTACTTAACAAAAATGCTTACAATTACATTCTCGTTCAGTTTCATCAACAATTCTACTCGTATGCACCCGTATTCGTACTCGTACAGTACACAGCTTTTAGATGTATGTACTATTGGTATATACACTCCAATGATCAGCTCTTAGCAGCCCATGTGAGTCACCTAACACATGTGGGAACCATCATTTGGCAACTAGCATGAAATATCTCATAAGATTACAAAAATATGAGTAATCATTCATGACTTATTTACATGAAAACAAAATTACATATCCTTTATATCTAATCCATACACCAACGACCAAAAACACCTACAAACACTTTAATTCTTCAATTTTCTTCATCTAATTGAACTCTCTCAAGTTCTATCTTCAAGTTCTAAGTGTTCTTCATAAATTCCAAAAGTTCTAGTTTCATAAAATCAAGAATACTTTCAAGTTTGCTAGCTCACTTCCAATCTTGTAAGGTGATCATCCAACCTCAAGAAATCTTTGTTTCTTACAGTAGGTTATCATTCTAATACAAGGTAATAATCATATTCAAACTTTGGTTCAATTTCTATAACTATAACAATCTTATTTCAAGTGATGATCTTACTTGAACTTGTTTTCGTGTCATGATTTTGCTTCAAGAACTTTGAGCCATCCAAGGATCCATTGAAGCTAGATCCATTTTTCTATTTTCCAGTAGGTTCATCCAAGGAACTTAAGGTAGTAATGATGTTCATAACATCATTCGATTCATACATATAAAGCTATCTTATTCGAAGGTTTAAACTTGTAATCACTAGAACATAGTTTAGTTAATTCTAAACTTGTTCGCAAACAAAAGTTAATCCTTCTAACTTGACTTTTAAAATCAACTAAACACATGTTCTATATCTATATTATATGCTAACTTAATGATTTAAAACCTGGAAACACGAAAAACACCGTAAAACCGGATTTACGCCGTCGTAGTAACACCGCGGGCTGTTTTGGGTTAGTTAATTAAAAACTATGATAAACTTTGATTTAAAAGTTGTTATTCTGAGAAAATGATTTTTATTATGAACATGAAACTATATCCAAAAATTATGGTTAAACTCAAAGTGGAAGTATGTTTTCTAAAATGGTCATCTAGACGTCGTTCTTTCGACTGAAATGACTACCTTTACAAAAACGACTTGTAACTTATTTTTCCGACTAGAAACCTACACTTTTTTTGTTTAGATTCATAAAATAGAGTTCAATATGAAACCATATCAATTTGATTCACTCAAAACGGATTTAAAATGAAGAAGTTATGGGTAAAACAAGATTGGATAATTTTTCTCATTTTAGCTACGTGAAAATTGGTAACAAATCTATTCCAACCATAACTTAATCAACTTGTATTATATATTATGTAATCTTGAGATACCATAGACACGTATACAATGTTTCGACCTATCATGTCGACACATCTATATATATTTCGGAACAACCATAGACACTCTATATGTGAATGTTGGAGTTAGCTATACAGGGTTGAGGTTGATTCCAAAATATATATAGTTTGAGTTGTGATCAATACTGAGATACGTATACACTGGGTCATGGATTGATTCAAGATAATATTTATCGATTTATTTCTGTACATCTAACTGTGGACAACTAGTTGTAGGTTACTAACGAGGACAGCTGACTTAATAAACTTAAAACATCAAAATATATTAAAAGTGTTGTAAATATATTTTGAACATACTTTGATATATATGTATATATTGTTATAGGTTCGTGAATCAACCAGTGGCCAAGTCTTACTTCCCGACGAAGTAAAAATCTGTGAAAGTGAGTTATAGTCCCACTTTTAAAATCTAATATTTTTGGGATGAGAATACATGCAGGTTTTATAAATGATTTACAAAATAGACACAAGTACGTGAAACTACATTCTATGGTTGAATTATCGAAATCGAATATGCCCCTTTTTATTAAGTCTGGTAATCTAAGAATTAGGGAACAGACACCCTAATTGACGCGAATCCTAAAGATAGATCTATTGGGCCCAACAAGCCCCATCCAAAGTACCGGATGCTTTAGTACTTCGAAATTTATATCATATCCGAAGGGTGTCCCGGAATGATGGGGATATTCTTATATATGCATCTTGTTAATGTCGGTTACCAGGTGTTCACCATATGAATGATTTTTATCTCTATGTATGGGATGTGTATTGAAATATGAAATCTTGTGGTCTATTATTATGATTTGATATATATAGGTTAAACCTATAACTCACCAACATTTTTGTTGACGTTTTAAGCATGTTTATTCTCAGGTGATTATTAAGAGCTTCCGCTGTCGCATACTTAAATAAGGACGAGATTTGGAGTCCATGCTTGTATGATATTGTGTAAAAACTGCATTCAAGAAACTTATTTTGTTGTAACATATTTGTATTGTAAACCATTATGTAATGGTCGTGTGTAAACAGGATATTTTAGATTATCATTATTTGATAATCTACGTAAAGCTTTTTAAACCTTTATTGATGAAATAAAGGTTATGGTTTGTTTTAAAATGAATGCAGTCTTTGAAAAACGTCTCATATAGAGGTCAAAACCTCGCAACGAAATCAATTAATATGGAACGTTTTTAATCAATAAGAACGGGACATTTTAGCGGGGTCAACTTTAATTCCATGTTTACTGACAACATGGCCCAAAAATTGTACTTCTTGTAACCAGAAATCACACTTCAAAAATTTTGCGTACAATTCTTCTTTCTTGAGTATCTCTAGTACCAGTCTTAAGTGTTGCTCATGTTCTTCCTTGTTCTTCGAGTAAATCAATATGTCGTCGATAAAAACAATGACAAATTTGTCTAAATACGGTCTACAGATGCGATTCATTAGATCCATGAATACTGCTGGAGCATTAGTCAATCCAAAAGGCATGACTAAAAATTCATAGTGACCGTAACGGGTTCTGAACGCTGTTTTAGGAACATCTTCTTCCTTCACTCTCAGCTGATGATATCCGGAGTGTAGATCAATCTTAGAATAAACACTTGATCCTTGCAATTGATCAAACAAATCATTAATCCTCGGTAATGGGTACCGATTCTTGATCGTTAATTTATTTAATTCTCGGTAATCTATGCACATTCTCATAGATCCATCCTTCTTCTTGACGAACAGAATAGGAGCACCCCAAGGTGAAAAACTAGGACGAATAAATCCACGGTCTGATAATTCTTGCAACTGGTCTTGTAATTCTTGATTAGCATCTTTTTCAGTTCTTCCCAAGAGATATCATATGCCGTATCTATTCCTTCTGCTTTAGCATAATTGTTCCACCAAGTAAGTGCACCGTCTTGCAACGTACACGAAGCATACTTTGACTTGTCTCCGTTCGCACAATTACTGATTTTGAAAACGGACTCCATCTTTTCAAACCATCGGGTTAAACCGACTGGTCCCTCGGTTCCACTAAACGTCTGTGGTTTGCATCCTTGAAAAGTTTTGTATGAGCATCCGTTTTGTGAGTTTGTGTTTATGGCTGCTGCTTTGGCTGCTGCTTCGGCTGTTGCTTTTGCTGCCTCGGCTGCAGCAATTCTTTCATTCACACGTTTCTCGACTAGTTGCTCAAACTCAGCATCCGACATTTGAGACATGTTTCTTCAATAAACACAACATATATAATTTAATCATATAGAATATTATAGGTAAAATGAGTTGTCAATAGTTAATCGTAGCATATTAATAATATGAATCGATTATTATAAAAGCCTTTTCTTCTTATTAGCATTTTATAATTATTTCTAGGGTATTACCTACCCGTTAAGTTCATACATAATAACTAGTAAAAGGAATTAACTACTAAAATCCTAATAATATTCCACTATGAAAAATTATAGCGAGTTACTACATTATTATGTAATAATAATAATAATAAGAAGTAGTAATAATACAAATAATCATTCCATGCATTTATTATTAATAAACCAAAATAATACAATACCATACAATACTGATATTTTACATATGCTTATTTTACATAACAAGATAGAGTAGCACACATAAGCAATAAAATAGCGCATGGAAGATTTATGGTTGCGAGGTCGTTTATTCAGAACTATCAGAAACTTCTTCCCATTTGGTTCTCTCTGCCAATTGTTTGTGTGCACATGGTCCGACAGACATTCTGGCAGTGTATTTTATTTTTGGTTGGGGTTTTGAGGTACCCGTTGCCTTAGTGGGTTTAATACAATAAGGGTGGTTACGGATCGAATGGTCCTGTTCTTTTTTAATAATTAAGGACATTTTATTATTGTGGTTGTTTTTATTATCTATAGCAAGTTGGAATTTCTCCTTAGTGATCTCTTTTATTTCATTAGCGAAATCCTCCTCCTTACTGATCTCGTCTGATGACGAACTGTCTGAGTCATGTGTAGGAGAATATGATGACGAACTGCAAGAATATGTACCGGTGGTCATGAACCGAAATCTGCCAGGCGTAATCGGCACAACCCGCCCGTCGGCGGTATATCTGGACCAATGTCCATATTTATTTAGAAATGGACGATCCTCGTTTACTCCAGGGATCATGGGTCCATGCCAACGATACTGTGGCTCCGGAAAACTAGAGTTGGGTGGAGCTGGAACCTCCTCTGGGTTTACCGGGAGTTGAGATTCCCCGGCTAACACAATTTCTTCTTTAATAGGTATTGGAACGCCCTTTTCAGTTGTGGATAGAATAGATTCAGTGTCCGATTCCGAGTCGTACAAAATGATAGGATTAGAGGAAGTCATCTATCACATAATTGAAACAACAATTACGTTAGCATATAAATATATTACATATAATGTTTTTGACCAAATGATAAGCAAAAATCAGTAAAAACAAATATGGTCATAGTCCAGACTCACTAATGCATCCTAACAATTACCAGTTAAACACACTAATGTAATTTCTGGTTCCCTATGACCTCAAGCTCGGATACCAACTGTAACGACCCATCAAAATCGCTATTGACGCGGCACGTTAATCATTGATTCCACAGTGAGGTTTTGACCTCTATATGATACGTTTTGATAAAATATTGCATTCATTAAAATAAGTGACTTTCTAAACATAGAAAGTTATAAACATGTGGGCAAGTGCTTAGGTATAAGCAAAACCCCGAAATACATAAGTCTTTAATTTACAGGTTGACATCACAGTCCAATTATTTATTACACAACGCAGTTTTATTTTGAATGCAATAAACTTTGTACAAAGCATGAGAGACTCCATGCAGGCAACAAGCACATCACAGCGGAAGCATTCTAAGGACCTGAGAATAAAACATGCTAAAAACTCAACACGAATGTTGGTGAGTTATTTGTTTAATTGCTCGAGTCATAAACATATATAAAGATAGACCACAAGATTTCATCAAAAGTTTATCAATAGATTCTACGTAACAGAGCACTCTGGTAACTAAACTTAATGCTATAGTGATAATTACCCCATTCGTTTTAATACACGAAACCAACGTGTCTTAAACTCAAATAACATTCGTCCGTTAAAAGGCTAGCGCTCTAGCTCGGACGGGGATGTCAAGCCCTATGGATCCATATACAATTATTCGTGCCCACCAGTCCATATCCTATGTACTGGCAGCTACTAGTTACCAAAGCTAAGGGATTTTCGGTTTAACTCAGTGTAGAATTTAGTATGTACTTGTGTCTTATCGCGTTTAAAATAAATTGCATGTATTCTCAGCCCAAAAATATTTAAAGTATTTAAAAAGGGAGACTATAAACTCACAGTTCAATATTGCGATTCAATATTGTAGGCAAATTGCGTAGACGTAATGATGGTAGACGACTGTATGGTTGGCCTTGGATTCAAGAACAATACCCCGAATAATACCTAATATTTCCTTAGCTTAAAGCGGTTTGAAACCCGAATTAAAAACACCCTCGTATATACCTTATTTATTATTAAACTTAAATTTAAAATTATAATTATAATATAAATATAAATATTGAGAGTTAATGTGAAAGAGTTCGTCGAACAAACTGCGTATTTATATTACTTTTCGATTTACTGTAGCTCATGCGATCGCATGAGTTTTCAGTGTTTTTGCCATGCGATCGCATGGCCGCCTTTTCCGTTTTTGTTTGCTAGTTCGTCGACATCAAATAGTGTTTACTGTAGCAAAATACGGTTTCACTGTAGCAAATAGTGTTTACTGTAGCAAATAGTGTTTTACTGTAGCAAATAGTGTTTACTGTAGCAACTAGGGTTTTACTGTAGGAAAGTCGTTTTTACTTGTACATATATATATATATATACATACATATAATTGTTCATGAATCGTTGAGAGTAGTCAAAGGTAATTGTATATATGAAACAGTTCTAAAATTTTGAGACTCAATCTAACAGACTTTGTTTAACGTGCCAAAATAATAAATCGTATAGAGAATTGGTTTAAATTAGTCGAAATTTTTCGGGTCATCACACCAAAGCTAAGGAATTTTTGGTTTAACTCAGTGTAGAATTTAGTATGTACTTGTGTCTTATTGCGTTTAAAATAAATTGCATGTATTCTCAGCCCAAAAATATTTAAAGTATTTAAAAAGGGAGACTATAACTCACGGTTCAATATTGAGACTCAATATTGTAGGTAAATTGCGTAGGAATAATGATGGTAGATGACTGTATGGTTGGCCTTGGATTCAAGAACAATACCCCGAATAATACCCAATATTTCCTTAGTTTAAAACGGTTTGAAACCCGAATTAAAACATCCGCGTATTATACCTTATTATTATTAAACTTAAATTATAAATTATAATTATATTTATAATTATAGATTACAGATGAAGAAAAGAAAAAAAGTGTGAGTAACTCGTCCGAATTCGTGGCTATTTATAGCACTTGGCCAGAATTTTGGGGCCATGCGATCGCATGGCTTTCCAGGCCATTTCCCATGTGATCGCATGGGGTGGTCTGCCAGCTCATTTGTGCTTTGTTTTCTAGTTCGTCGACATCAAATAGTGTTTTACTGTAGCAAAGTCAGTTTCACCGTAGCAAATAGTGTTTGCTGTAGCAAAGTCGGTTTTACCGCAGCAAATAGTTTTTTACTGTAGCAAAGTCGGTTTCACTGTAGCAAATAGTGTTTTACTGTAGCAAAGTCGGTTTCACTGTAGCAAATAGTGTTTTACTGTAGCAAAGTGATTTTTATAATTATCACAGGTTATGACGTTCGTGAATCGTCGAAAAAAAGTCGAAAGGTACATGAATGTGTAAACTAGTTCAAAAAGTTTTAAGACTCAACATAATAGGTTCGCTTATCGTGTCGGACATATTTATCCTGTAATTAATTTATTAATATGAAACTTTCTGGGTCATCACAGTACCTCCCCGTTAAAGAAAATTTCGTCCTGAAATTTTGAGTAGTACCTGTTTTATGAGCGATATCAGTGAACAAATGTGGATACTTTTGCTTCATTTGATCCTCACGTTCCCAAGTAAACTCAGGTCCTCGTCTAGCGTTCCAATGAACTCTAACTATCGGTATTTTGCTTTGTTTTAACTGTTTGACTTCACGGTCCATGATTTCAACAGGTTCTTCGATAAAATGGAGTTTATCATTGATTCGTATTTCGTTAAGAGGAATTACGACATCCTTTTCAGCTAAACATTTCTTTAAATTTGACACGTGAAATGTGTCATGAACACTACTAAGTTCTTGAGCTAGCTTTAATCGATAAGCAACTGTTCCAATTCTTTCAGTGATTTCAAAGGGTCCTACGTACCTAGGACTTAGCTTTCCTCATTTACCGAGTCGTACAACGCCTTTCCAGGGTGACACTTTCAACATGACTTTGTCGCCCACTTAAAATTCTAGCAGTTTTCTTCTTATATCAGCATAACTCTTTTGGCGACTTCGAGCTGTTTTCAGTCTCTCTTGTATTTGGACGATCTTCTCAGTTGTTTCGTGTATGATCTCAGGACCTGTCAGTTGACTATCCCCTAGTTCAGTCCAACATATGGGAGACCTACATTTTCTGCCATAAAGTGCTTCAAAAGGCGCGGCCTTTATGCTCGTGTGGTAACTGTTATTGTATGAGAATTCTGCCAGTGGTAGATGTTTATCCCATCCATTTCCGAAATTGATGACACATGCCCTTAGCATGTCTTCTAGGGTTTGAATGGTTCTTTCACTTTGGCCATCTGTCTGGGGGTGATATGTTGTACTCATATCCAAATGTGTCCCCATTGCTTTCTGTAAAGTTTGCCAGAACCTTGAAGTAAATCGGCTGTCGCGATCAGAGATGATGGACATAGGCACACTGTGTCTAGAAATAACTTCCTTTATGTAAACTTGTGCCAACTTTTCCATCTTATCGGTTTCTTGTATCGGTAAGAAGTGAGCAGAGTTAGTGAGACGATCCACAACAACCCAGATGGTGTCGTAACCTCCCACTATTTTCGGTAGCTTTGTGATAAAATCCATGGTAATACATTCCCACTTCCATTGAGGAATCTTTGGTTGTGTTAGCAATCCTGACGGTTTCTGATGTTCAGCCTTGACCTTGGCGCAAGTCAGGCACTTTCCAACATAAGTAGCAATGTCGGCTTTCATGTTGGGCCACCAATAGAACTTCTTGAGATCGTGGTACATTTTTCCATTTCCCGGGTGAATTAAGTACCTCGTTTTGTGTGCTTCATCCAGTACTAGTTGCCTTAGGTTACCATGTTTTGGTACCCATATCCTACCAGCAAAATACAGGGTTCCATCAGCTTTTACTTCAAGTTGTTTTTCTAACCCTTTGCTCATTTCGCCTTTTTCATTTTCTTCTTTTAAAGCTTCTAACTATGCTGCTTGAACTTACTTTGTGAGATCGGTACGAATTGTAATGTTCAAAGCTCAGACCCTAAGAGGTTTTACTCTTTCTTTTCGACTTAGGGCATCAGCTACAACATTAGCCTTTCCGGGGTGGTAACGGATTTCACAATCGTAATCGTTCAACAACTCTATCCAGCGACGTTGCCTCATATTGAGTTGTTTTTGATCAAAAATATGCTGAAGACTCTTATGATCGGTGTACACTGTACACTTGGTGCCATATAGATAGTGTCTCCATATTTTGAGTGCAAAAACTACTGCTCCAAGTTCCAAATCGTGCGTCGTATAGTTCTTTTCATGAATTTTTAGTTGTCGTGAGGCATATGCGATAACTTTTGTGTGTTGCATTAATACACATTCTAAACCTTGGCGCGAAGCATCACAATAGATCACGAAATCATCATTTCCTTTCGGTAATGACAAAATGGGTGCAGACGTTAACTTCTTCTTTAATAACTGGAATGAGGATTCCTGTTCCGTGGACCAATCATATTTCTTTCCCTTTTGAGTTAATGTAGTTAAGGGTTTGGCGATTTTAGAAAAATCTTGAATGAATCTTCGGTAGTAACCAGCAAGACCTAAGAATTGGCGGATTTGTGTTGGAGTCTTCGGTGTTTCCCATTTACTAATGGCTTCGATCTTGGCAGGGTCAACTTTAATTCCATGTTTACTGACAACATGGCCCAAAAACTGTACTTCTTGTAACATGGTTTCACATTTTGAAAATTTTGCGTACAAATCTTCTTTCTTGTGTATCTCTAGTACCAGTCTTAAGTGTTGCTCATGTTCTTCCTTGTTCTTCGAGTAAATCAATATGTCGTCGATAAAAACAATAACAAATTTGTCTAAATACGGTCTAAAGATACGATTCATTAGATCCATAAATACTGTTGGAGCATTAGTCAATCCAAAAGGCATGACTAAAAACTCATAGTGGTCGTAACGGGTTCTGAACGCGGTTTTAGGAACATCTTCTTCCTTCACTCTCAGCTGATGATATCCGGAGCGTAGATCAATCTTAGAATAAACACTTAATCCTTGCAATTGATCAAACAAATCATCAATTCTCAGTAATGGGGACCGATCTTGATCGTTAATTTGTTTAATTCTCGGTAATCTATGCACATTCTCATAGATCCATCCTTCTTCTTGACGAACAGAATAGGAGCACCCCAAGGTGAAAAGCTGGGACGAAAAATCTACGGTCCGATAATTCTTGCAACTGATTTTGTAATTCTTGCATTTCTGAAGGTGCAAGTCTATATGGGGATCGGGCTACAGGTGCGGCTCCTGGTACGAGATCAATCTGGAATTCTACACATCTGTGTGGAGGTAGCCCTGGTAATTCTTCTGGAAATACTCCGGGATATTCTCTTACAACTGGCATGTCATCAATGCTTCTTTCTTCAGTATCGATCTTCTTTACGTGTGCCAGAATAGCATAACAACCTTTTCTTATAAGTTTCTGGGCCTTCATACAGCTGATAAGGTTCAGCTTCGAGTTGCTCTTCTCCCCATAAATCATTAATGATGTTTCATCCTTACGAGGGATGCAGATTGCTTTCTCAGCGTAAACAACTTTCGCACTTGTTTTGGACATCCAGTCCATGCCATCGATTACGTCAAAACTTCCTAATTCTACGGGTATCAAATCGATTTTGAAGGTTTCACCAGCGAGATTTATTTCGCAACCATGGCAAATTTTATCGGCTTTTATCAGTTTACCATTAGCTAATTCAATAGTATATTTATCGTCTAGAGGTAATGATGCACATTTTAGTTTAGAACTAAAGTCTTAACACATATAACTTCTATCAGCACCCGTATCAAACATAATAGAAGCTAGTTGATTATTAACGGTAAACGTACCCGTGACAAGATTAGGATCCTCACGTGCTTTACTGGCACTAACATTAAATGCCCTCCCACGTGCGGGTTATTTGTTCTTCTCCTTATCAGGGCATTGATTTATAAAGTGGCCAGACTTTCCGCATCCAAAACATTTCTTGACATCGGTCGGTTTTGTCTTTACTTCAGAAACGGTGGCATAATAATCTTTCGCCACATGTCCTTTCTTGTTGTACTTATCACAGACCACTTGGCAATAACCTGCATGATGTGTGTAACATCTTTTGTAGAACGGATGGGGTCCTTTATAGTTTGGACTTGCAGTTGCCCCATCTTGTTTACCTTTAAAAGTTTCTTGTTTCTTCAGGTGAGTACTTTTGCCCTTATAGTCTTCCCATTTCCTCTTTCCTTCAGTTGTTTTGACTTCGGTAATTGGTGCCTTAATCGAACTCTCTGTGATCTGGTCGATGAGTTGGTGTGCCATTGTCCTGGCTTCCTGCATCGTATTCGGTTTGGACGATGTAACATTTCCTTTGATATTGATCAATAAACTGTTAATATACATTTCTATCTTTCGTTTCTTGTTTGGCACCAATTCGGGACACAACAAGGCTAGTTCCATGAAACGCTTTTCATAGTTATTGAGATTCGCGCCGAAAACCTTCAGATTACGTAACTCAGATTCCATTTTTCTGATCTCGTTTCGAGGACAGTACTCCTCGATTAGCATCATTTTTAGTTCTTCCCAAGAGATATCATATGCCGTATCTACTCCTTCTGCTTTAGCATAATTATTCCACCAAGTAAGTGCACCGTCTTGCAACGTGCACGAAGCATACTTTGACTTGTGTCCATCCGCACAATAACTGATTTTGAAAACGGACTCCATCTTTTCAAACCATCGGGTTAGACCGACTGGTCCCTCGGTCCCACTAAATGTCTTTGGTTTGCATCCTTGAAAAGTTTTGTATGAGCATCCGTTTCATGAATTTGTGTTTACGGCTGCTGCTTCGGCTGCTGCTTTTGCTGCCTCGGCTGCAGAAATTCTTTCATTCACACGTTTCTCGACTAGTTCCTCGAACTCAGCATCCGACATTTGAGACATGTTTCTTCAATAAATACAACAGAGATAATTTAATCATATAGAATATTATAGGTAAAATGAGTTGTCAATAGTTAATCGTAGCATATTAATAATATGAACCAATTATTATAAAAGACTTTTCTTCTTATTAGCATTTTATAATTATTTCTAGGGTATTACCTACCCGTTAAGTTCATACATAATAGCTAGTACAAGGAATTAACTACTAAAATCCTAATAATATTCTACTAAGAAAAATTATAGCGAGTTACTACGTTATTATGTAATAATAATAATAAGAAGTAGTAATAATACAAATAATCATTCCATGCATTTATTATTAATAAACCAAAATAATACAATACCATATAATACCGATATTTTACAAATGCTTATTCTACATAACAAGATAGAGTAGCACACATAAGCAATAGAATAGCACATGGAAGATTTATGGTTGCGAGGTCGTTTATTCAGAACTATCAGAAACTTCTTCCCATTTGGTTCTCTCTGCCAATTGTTTGTGTGTGCATGGTCCGACAGACATTCTAGCAGTGTATTTAATTTTTGGTTGGGGTTTTGAGGTACCCGTTGCCTTAGTGGGTTTAATACAATAAGGGTGGTTACGGATCGAATGGTCATGTTCCTTTTTAATAATTAAGGACTTTTTATTTTTGTGGTTGTTTTTATTATCTATAGCAAGTTGGAATTTCTCCTTAGTGACTTCTTTTATTTCATTAGCGAAATCCTCTTCCTCACTGATCTCCTCTGATGACGAACTGTCTGAGTCATGTGTAGGAGAATATGATGACGAACTGTCTGAATCATGTGTACGAGAATATGTACCGGTGGTCATGAACCAAAATCTGCCAGGCGTAATCTTCACAACCCGCCCGTCGGCGGTGTATCTGGCCCAATGTCCATGTTCGTTTATAAATGGACGATCCTCGTTTATTCCAGGGATCATGGGTCCATGCCAATGATACTGTGGCTCCGGAAAACTAGAGTTGGGTGGAGCTGGAACCTCCTCTGGGTTTACCGGGAGTTGAGATTCCCCAGCTAACACAATTTCTTCTTTAATAGGTATTGGAACGCCCTTTTCAGTAGTGGATAGAATAGATTTAGTGTCTGATTCCGAGTCGTACAAAATGATAGGATTAGAAGAAGTCATCTATCACATAATTGAAACAACAATTGCGTTAGTATATAAATATATCACATATAATGTTTTTGACAAGATGATAAGCAAAAATTGGTAAAAACATATATGGTCATAGTCCAGACTCACTAATGTATCCTAACAATTACCAGTTAAACACATTAATGCAAATTCTGGTTCCCTATAACCTCAAGCTCTGATACCAACTGTAACGACCCGCCAAAATTGCTATTGACGCGGCACGTTAATCATTGATTCCACAGTGAGGTTTTGACCTCTATATGATACGTTTTGATAAAATATTGCATTCATTAAAATAAGTGATTTTCTAAACATAGAAAGTTATAAACATGTGGGCGAGTGCTTAGGTATAAGCAAAACTCCAAAATACATAAGTCTTTAATTTACAGGTTGACATCACAGTCCATTTATTTATTACACAACGCAGTTTTATTTTGAATGCAATAAACTTTGTACAAAGCATGAGAGATTCCATGCAGGCAACAAGCACATCACAGCGGAAGCAGTCTAAGGACCTGAGAATAAAACATGATAAAAAGGTCAACACGAATGTTGGTGAGTTATAGGTTTAATTGCTCGAGTCATAAATATATATAAAGATAGACCACAAGATTTCATCAAAAGTTTATCAATAGATTCTACGTAACAGAGCACCCTGGTAACTAAACTTAACGCTATAATGATAATTACCCTATTCGTTTTAATACACGCAAACTAACGTGTCATAAACTCAAATAACATACGTCCGTTAAAAGGCTAGCGCTCTAGCTCGGACGGGGATGTCAAGCCCTATGGATCCATATACAATTATTCGCGCCCACCAGTCCATATCCTATATACTGGCAGCTACTAGTTACCAAAGCTAAGGAATTTTTGGTTTAACTCAGTGTAGAATTTAGTATGTACTTGTGTCTTATTGCGTTTAAAATAAATTGCATGTATTCTCAGCCCAAAAATATTTAAAGTATTTAAAAAGGGAAACTATAACTCACGGTTCAATATTGAGACTCAATATTGTAGACAAATTGCGTAGGCATAATGATGGTAGATGACTGTATGGTTGGCCTTGGATTCAAGAACAATACCCCGAATAATACCCAATATTTCCTTAGTTTAAAACGGTTTGAAACCCGAATTAAAACATTCGCGTATTATACCTTATTATTATTAAACTTAAATTATAAATTATAAATTATAATTATAATTATAGATTACAGATGAAGAAAAGAAAAAAAGTGTGAGTAACTCGTCCGAATTCGTGGCTATTTAGAGCACTTGGCCAGAATTTTGGGGCCATGCGATCGCATGGCTTTCCAGGCCATTTCTCATGCGATCGCATGGCTTTCCAGGCCATTTCTCATAGCATGGGGTAGTGTTTACTGTAGCAAAGTCGGTTTCACTGCAGCAAATAGTGTTTTACTGTAGCAAAGTCGGTTTCACTGTAGCAAATAGTGTTTTACTGTAGCAAAGTGATTTTTATAATTATCACAGGTTATGACGTTCGTGAATCGTTGAAAAAAAAAGTCGAAAGGTACATGAATGTGTAAACTAGTTCAAAAGGTTTTAAGACTCAACATAATAGGTTCGCTTATCGTGTCAGACATATTTATCCTGTAATTAATTTATTAATATGAAATTTTCTGGGTCATCACAAGAGAGAAAGAAGTAAATTGAAGTGTGTGTTGGAATGAATGACAAAGACCCTTTAAATAGACTAGGATTTTGCCAAAATACGGCTGGCAGGCCGTATGGTGGCCCGTATTTGGCAGCCCGTTTGACTGGCAGCCCATTTCTTGGGGGCGTTTGCTAGGCCGTTTGGCAGGCCGTATGGCAGGGCGTATGGTAGGTCGTATCTGATGCTGTTCAGCCTTGATTCCCTGGATCGTAACTTGATTTCTTGTCTTTCACCGTTTTCGCTCTAGAATCTTTGTTTTAGCTCCGATTCTCTTGATTCTTTATGCACCGCCTTCGTAATTACTTGTTCTTCAATTCTAATCGACGAAGTAGGTATTTTGCCGATAAAGTTCGAATCTTTCTTGTTTTTGGGCCTTAATACCGGGGTGAAAATGTAACTTTTTAGCCGATATCATTTCCCTTCTCCCCTACACTTCACTCATGCTACGCCCTCATACGCATGTTTAGAATATTACAATACTTATGTGAAAATAAAAAGGGAAAAATTTAACGCATTACCGAGATACTCGCAAGTTCACCATCCAATAGTAACCATCGCACATCATTTTGATTCATCATCACGCATTCCATTCGATTACATTTATCCTTCCATTACAACTTAGAAAAGAAAAACAAAAGAAAAACGTAAAATCTAACTAGCCCACTTTCGGAGGAATCCGCTTTAAACCACCTGATTCCCTCGAGTGGACGAGTTTTGTCTCGTGAGGGCTTGCAGTGAACACGCCCACAAAGTTCATTTACCTAAAAAAAAATAAAAATAAATTAGAAACAAAGTAAAAATAAAATAAAGAAGACTTACAAACTCTACACATAGCTTGTGCAGTTTTATTTCTGAGTCGCGCACACGACTCTTTCTTCACTTCAGCTAATTCCAGGACTGTAGAAGGTTCCTCCTTCCCTCAATTTATGAGAACCTTCACTATCTCTAACTTTCCTTAACTTAGAATCCAGCCACACATCATTCTCCTTAGTCACATGCATTAACTCAAAAAATTTATCTTTTTCTTTAGGAGACAAGTTACACACAAGACGGTTGCTCAAACTTTCATCTCCTCTACTCCTAGCATCATGGACCCGTCTATGTAATTTCCTCATGGAAAGATCAAGCACCGAGTCATCCACATATTCCTCTACCTCACTATCATGCCTCAAAGAGCTATGTGGTGGGTTTTCACTATCTCCCCCACACTTAGGCCCTTCAAGATCCTCTAAATTGGAAATCACCTCATAATCAACTCGAGAATTCACCTTTTCAATCTTATTCACTTTGATCTTGTGACCTCCAAACCGCTCAATGAGGTTTTCTACGGTTTTCCCCATTACTTTGACTACTTTTTCATCGGATTCTTCAGACTTTTCAAGTGTATCAACAGACACATTCCCAACACAATTCTCCATTTTGTTATCACTAGATACCTGCTCATTTAATTTTCTCATTGATGGTGGTCGGGAAGGCCTAATCGTCTTCGGGGTTACCAAATGTTCATCCTCTTCACATTTAGAAACTTTTACATCTACCCCAACAAATGTGGATACTGTCATCACGGTTTCATTCATTGGTAATGAACAAGTGGTGCTAATAGACGAACTCAACTTGGTTTCAAGAACTTGACTCAGATTTTTCAATTCTCGCTCAAGATTTTGTATAGACTCTTGTTGACTCATCAAAATTTCTGCATTAACTCTTCTTTGAGATTCCATGAATTCACTTGTCATACCCTCTTCACTAGATTTTCTTACCTCCTCTTTGTCTTTCACATCCAGTGCATACTTTTGAACCTGTTCATGGTTAGTATCCAACAAAAAACAATCCTGGACATCCAGTGTATGTAATGAATTAAAAATATTAATCCGTGATCTCTTATTACCAAAAGAAATGTCCATAACCCCGATTCTACAATTGATAAGAGCATCAATTGTGGCCAAAAATGGACGACCAAGAATGATCTTCTGTTGGGTCTCCCTAAAAGTGGTCTCTGTGTCCATGACTATAAAATCTACCGAGTAATAAAAGTCTTCCACTTTCACAATCACATTTTCCAACATACCCTGTGGATTTCTCATTGACCGATCCGCAAGTTGGACGAGAATATCAGTGTATTTTAAAGTTCCCAACTCGTATCGATCAACAAGGCTCGATGGAAGTATGTTAATACTAGCCCCTAAGTCCAACAAAGCCTTTTTGACATTAACATTACCCACCGTAACCGAAATTAATGGTGTTCCCGGGTCCTTAAACTTAGGTGGAAGTGAACCCGAAATTACAGCACTCACTTTTTCAGTTAATTTTACCTTTTTGGGCAATGATGCGTTGAGTTTACACTTTTGAACACACAAATCTTTTAAAAACTTAGCATATGCTGGAATTTGTTTGATTGCATCAATAAGTGAAATATTTATTTTTACTTGTTTAAATGTCTCCCACATATCATCCGTTTTCGGTCCCTTTTTCCCATAAGGGAATTGGTTCGGGGACTCTAAAGCCTTGGGGAATGGAACGGTTTTTGGTTCCGTACCCGATTTCCCAATTTCCTCAATGATGGGTTCTTTATTTTTCACCCCCTTCCCAAGGTCATTATTATTACTTACCTCATCCTCCTGATCAAGAACGATAGGAGACTTACGTGCATCGCGTTAAGCTACCTCTTTCTCACCAACCTTATTGTCACACTTCTTTCCACTTTGCAAGGTGCCTACCATATTCACACTATGTCCTTTTCCCGAGTCCTTATGATTTGGATTTAATACTGTATAACTCGAAATAGTACCCGGCTCCCGATTTCCCTTACTCTCCGCTACATTACCAATTTCTTTAGCCAATGTAGCACCAATAGACTTGTTTTGCACCTCCACTATTTTCAACATTTCGGAAATAAACGCGTCCATCTTGGCATCCGAGCTTGATGGTTGATTGGGTGGAGAACCGTTTTGATTTGGTTTTGGTTTTGGCTTTGATTTTGGTAATTGTTTTAGTTTTGGTTTCGGTTATTGGGATAAGGGTTTTGGTAATTTCTTTGGTAGTTCCCTTGATTTTGGAAGTTGTTTTGATTTTGGAAGTTGTTTTGAGGTCTTGGTTGGGTTCCTTGATTGTTAGCATTTAAAGCGTTGTTGTTGCTCCAACTAAAGTTTGGATGATTTCTCCATCCCGGATTATACGTGTTGGAGTATGGATCAAATATCCTTCCCTGAACCTCGTTAACCTGTTCTTCCATTATCTGTTGATTCACCGGTGGAATCCCATTCCTACACCCGTGTGCTAAATGAGAAGGATCTCCACATATCTCGCAAACTTCCTGAACCTGTGAAACATTACAAGCAAGACCCTGGTTTGGGTTGTTAAATATAAGCATTTTCAAATCATCTAGTTCTTGTTCTAAGTTCCTCGAAGAACCACCCGAGTCGAAAACATGATTCACAGTGAAAGTAGTAGGTTGTTTCCGATTGACTGAAGCTTGGGTTTTCGAACCCCTGCTTAATTGCTCAAAGAAGGTCCATTCGTCATCACTAGATCTAGTTAAAAATACCCCACCACTAGCCGCCAAAAGGAATTGCCTATTATGGGAATCCAAACTATCATAGAAAACTTTAACCAATTCCCACTTTGGTATCTCATAGTGTGGGCATGCCCTAAGTAATTCCTTCAAACGTTCGTACGCTTCATGAAAAAGTTCACCAGGCAATTGCCTAAAACATTTTATTTGCGTACGCATGTCCGAGGTCTTACTTATCGGGTAGAACTCCTCTAAAAACTTCCTTTTCATTTCCGCCCAAGTATTAATACTCCGGGCGGGTAAAGAGAGAAACCAACGTTTTGCCTTATCTTTCATTGAATAAGGAAATAAGCGAAGGCGTACCTCCTCATCAGTGAAACCGTTTACCTGATTAGTAGCACATATTTCATTAAACTCAATGATGTGTTCATATGGTTCCTCATTGGCCATACTTCGGTAGGTTGGCAAGATCGATATGAGTTGAGGCCAGACCTCAAATCTTCGTGTGTTTCCTCCTGCCGGTGCAGGAAAAACAATGGGTGAATGATCCACATAATCACCCGGTTGGTAGTAGGTGTCTACTCCTCTTTCACGGTCGGCCATTTCGGTTTGTTGAACAAAAACTTCCTCCTCGACGTCGGAGTCTGATTTAGGCGAGTTTGGTGGAACAATAGGATGTGACTCTGGTGGTGGTTGTGTTGATGTTGAAGCCACCGTCGAGTTTTTCAGAATCCTTGTAGCTTTTCGATTAGCTTTTGCAGATTTCTCAATTTTCGGATTTAAAGGCTCAAGATTTTGATCTCCTGAACTCCGAATTTGCATACACTAACCTGCACTTCAACAAAAACAAGAATACCGAGCGTAAAATTTACAAAACAAAATAAAAGAAAACAATATTTTTGGGTTTTTTATATGTTTTATGATTTTTATGGTTTTTTTCTAATTTAACACGAAAGCAATAAAATAAGAGCTTGCAATCAAGCGCACACTTCCCCGGCAGCGGCACCAAAATTTGATCGGTGTCGAAGGGCCGGTCAAAAATAGCCTAATTACTCTACTTTAGATAGGGTAAGCAGGATTTGTTCCACGGGAAATAGTGGTTAATAGCAAGCAATTTCAGGATTTGTTTGTTTGTTTAACTAAAAACTATTCAAATTAATCAACTAGAATAAAGCTTAAAACTTAAACTAAAGTGCAATTGAGAATGTTAAAATGTAAACAATGAGATTAAAAGCCTTTATCCTTTCACAATCCCAATCAAGCATGCATTCAGTCAAACAAGTATTATATTTACCAAGTATTGATCAAATCTCATAGACAAGATTTCTTAAGTTCATCAATTCTACTATCTTGGAATTGAACTATGCAACCTACACACTATATCTTTATCCTTAATCTAATTAACACTAAGTTGGATCAAGAACACAATGTTAAATCACAATAATTCAACTTGCAATAACAAAAGCATAGAACTTGCATTGATCAATAGTTGATTGCTTTACAGTATCATAATTCAAAAGACATAAGTATTAAAACATCATAAACCACATAAACTTGAATGAAATAATACATGTTTAATTGTTCATGGAAAAGATAAAGATAAGAAAACTAGCCAAGCATGTTGGTGATGATGATCATGGTTGTTTCTTGAAGTTGCATGATGAACACCACTTGAATCCTAGCTTGAATCCTTGATTGATGATGATTGATGGTGTAATTTTGTGTGTTTGAGGCCGAATTTGAGGGATTTCATGCTTGGGGGTTACCCTACTTCACCCCTATATAAGGTAATATATAGCTCCAGCCGCAAATTCTACTCATCGGGCGCAAATTACGCCCGGGCGCCAATTTCAGACGCCTCCTTATGCCCAAATTCCACCTGAGAATATTTGTGACCCAGGCCAGGCGCCTACATGCGCCCACCAGCCGCAATTATCGGCTGGGTTCCATTTTTCGCATCTTTTTCTTGTTTTAACCCCCATTTTCGCGTTTCGTCTTGACTTGTTGCCCATCATGAAAACCTTATAAAATAACTTTTTAAACTTCAAATGCACGCGTAAAATCCATCTCTTAATATCAAATACGGTCGGTATTTATGAACCGATCAGTAACCAATTGTGCCAATTAATGCTCTTCGACTTGCACCTCTTCGCGATCCACTCGAACGTCTTCACTTGAATTTCACATAACGCAACGGGTAAAGTCCAACACTTGTTTTTAAACACTTTTTGATTTCTATTCGCCCATATTAAATATCCACATGACCACAACACCGCTTGCCATATTTTGGAACCTTCAAGCGACATAGTGGTACTTGAATTTCCGAGAAAAAATTTGTTGATACTTAAGGATGAAGCAATATTCATGCCTAACCAATCAAACACCTTGGACCAAACCTCATAAGTAAACTTACAAAAGAGGAGGGAATGCTCTACCGACTCCACATCATTGTCACAAAGTGGACAACGTATGGAATGTAAATCAACTCCTCGATTATCCAATTCAACCAACGTTGGTAACCGCTTCTTCCTAGCTCTTCACACAAATATCTCAACCTTTTTAGGTATGAGGTTATTCCGCAATGTTTCAAAAGCATTAGAACCCACACTCAGAATTTGATCATCAATCAACCTCGAAAGTTTCTTCGTTGTGAAAGAACAGTCATTTGATAATTTCCAAGACCAAGAATCTGATTTTGAGGGTTGAAATGTCACTCTCGAAATCAGATTTTTTAGATCATCTAGCTCGCCAAGTGCCCGGCCCATTGGAACCCTAGACCAGGACCACGTACCCAAACACTTTGAGTTAGCCCATTCTAATCTGCTACTTACTTTCGCGTCCATATCTGTTTCTAACCGCACCAGTCTCGAAAACTTATCACGTAAAACACCATCACCCACCCACTGATCGTTCCAGAAGGAAGTATCTGACCCGCTCCCAATATTTTTTATAAAAGAATTTCTGAAAGAAACGCCAAGAGAATCTATGTGCACACCTGCTTTGACAATGTTAGCCCACGTAGAAGAACTCGATAATAAATTTGAACTAGTAGAAGTATCAAGTCCACCCGAGGGCCCGTAATGTGGTTGATTTGTAAGAAGTTAAAAATTAACTACTAATGATTATAGTTGATTTGTAATAAGTGAAAGTTTTGTGGTGGATTTGTAAGATGTAAGAAAGTTAGTGGTCGATTTGTAAGAATTAAGAAAATATGATACAAGTTTTGTGCTGAATTTGTAAGAAGAATAAAATGGTTAGTGGTTGATTTGTAATTAAAAGAGTCACTATTCATGCTTGTCATGGTTTGGATAATAGGATAATAATATATGATTCTTGTTTTTCAAATTGTCTCTAGGTTTCTCACTAATTTTTTTTTGTAAGTTTTAATACTTTTAAGTTTATAATAATAATAATAATAATAATAATAATAATAATAATAAATAGTTTTAGGCGTATGACCATTACGTCATTTAGCGTGGACCATAATGTTATCAGTGCTATTCTAGTTTCCTAATCCTCGGAAGGTTGTCGGTCACCCTCAAATTATCTCTTAGTTGAGATATTTTAACTAACAGCTTAAACAAGTCTAAACAACAATACCTAATCCTAAAATAAGTCTAATCTAGAGAGCAATCTATATAACTTCCATTGACAACCTTTATTTTAATTTAACGAATAACACTAACCTTTCATTTCAACTGTAATTAAAAATTCTAGACATTTATATTTATATTATAAACCAAATATAATTTAGTTCAACCAATGTTTAGAGATCAAACTACTCGAGGTGGCATTACATTCAGATTAAAAAACATTATCATTCCTTAAGTCGACTTTTAAAAAAAGTATTATTCGCACGACCTCAATTTTATTTTATTGACATTATCTTGTTCGGGTTTTATTTCTTTTACGTCGTTATATTGTCAATGACGCAGTTAGGTTTCGTGCCTCATATGTTTTGTTTGGCTTTGAAGGCTTGATGTTAACTTGTTTGGTTTTGATTCATAGCTCAATATGTTGTTTTGTTGTTGTTGTCATCATAGTTTCGTGTGTTATTATTTCGGGTTAATTTGTCTTGTGTGTTGGTGTTGGATTTATGTCGTTTAAGTTGTTGTGTTATTTTGTTAGATCGTTTTACTTGAGTTGTGTTCGTGTATAGTGTAGCCGGGATGGCGCCCACGGGTAACGGACGCGGGTTCTATATACCCGCGACCCGCCCGCCGGGTTGTTTTTTCCTCTTTGAGACCCGTTACCCGCCGGCGGGTAAAATATCTTCGCCATGCTCGTGACCCGCGGATACCTATGACCCGCGGGTTAATAGTATACAACTTTGTTAAATTTCTTTTAGAAAAAGTTATATAATTTTATTAATTATGAACTATATGTACAAGCTACATGTGTAAAATGACGTGAAAATAAAGTTTTTTTACTTATATATAATATTATATTTTTAATTATTATTGCATTACAAGTAAAAATCATTTTTAAATTTGATAATTGTATGTATAAACTCGCGGGTAAATCAAAAAAAGGTCTCATGAATTAGCGTCGGGTTTTTTTACCCGTGACGGGTAGTATGTACCCGCGACCCGCCCGCGACCCATTGGCGGGTATAATTTTTTACCCGTACCCGTGCTCGTGGGTAGAATTTAAGGATTTTACCCGCCCATCACGGATCGAGTACCTGCAGGTCACAAGTTTTTTCTCGCCCATTGTCATTCCTATGTGTAGTTTCTTGCTTGTTTTTGTTATATAAAATGCTTGCTTTAAAAAAAAGATTATTTTACCATTATCATAATTGAAAGATTTAATAATTTTAATAAATTAATAATTAATTAATTGATAATAGTAATAATAATTAATTTAATAATAATATAATAATAACAATAATAACAATAATAATAACAATAATAATTTGAAATGGAAAAAATATGTTGGATAATAAGGTTTTTGATTTGGAAGACAATCAACATGGAAGACAGGAAATAACTAATGTTTGTGGGTCGCATGTTACGTCTTTATTTATGTTTGACTTTTTAATATATTTTTTTCTAACATTATCCAATCCAATGGCTCTCAAATCATAATAATTTAAAATTAAAATTGTCCTATAATTTTGTAAGCAAATCCATTTGAAGTTTGATTTACAACATTTAACAATTCAAAACATCATAAAGAAATACGTATTTCATATAAAGCAATTAATTAGTATTTTTTTTTTTTATGGAAACTACAAAAATTATTAAACCACCACTCGCGATCAACGAGCAACTGGATGTGGAAGTGTGGAACAACACAATTATTAGAAAGGGTACATAAGTCAATGCGTCCAACATAATTTTATGATACGTCTATTACATATCCAATTAAACGAAAAATAACAAATAGAACTAAAAATGACTTCTTACTTCATCTTGTTGGGCTCGAACAATAGATTTTTCCAAAATCTCCGGATATACTAAAGTGTAGTCGCAACTCGTAACAATGATGTAAAGTTTATTCTTCATGTCAATCGATGCGTGTCAAGAATCCAACCACGTAATTCATTCAGACCATTGCCGAACCCAGACAGTTGTAAATCCACCCAAAACTTTATCTTGATCCATACGCCCACCACTAGACTGCACGGGAGAACGACATGGTTCAAAAACTCAATATGATGAATGGTGCACCCTATGTCTTTAATCTCCATATCACGAGCTGAGAAGTTTACCCTTGTCGCAAGTCCATTCAAAGCAACCATCCACAAGAAAATAATTAAATTTCTAGGTAACACTCTAACCCATCAAGTTTGAATGCTAGACGATGGAAGATAACAATTAATTAGTATTATTGATTAAAAAATTGTTTAGTGAAAAGTATCACATCTTTTTTATGCATTAGCTAGTAGTACTGTACAACTGGTTAAATGCATACACTGTAGTGGATTTATCAAAAAATAATGTAGATTTATCATTATCCTACGTATATACTTTATAGGTGTTGGTTGTAGGTGATATCCAATTAAAGTTGTTGTAATACGTCTTTTTTGTTTTGAAATTACAATACTTCTATTTTATATACAATCAAATACAAGTTTTAAATATATAATACCCGAGCATGATATTAGGACGTGCAAAATGTGTAGTCGCCAAAATCCCAATATCTGAAACTCTAAAAGGACCTAAAATATAGCCTAACATTATGATCAAGCCAATTTTGACTTGAGTGCAACTTGTGGGGAACCGCCTCTTTACACTCCGGGTGGCCGTGTTAACCCGTCGAGATAGTTCTCATCGAGGGTGGTAAAGAGGCGCTTCAATGGAGATGGAGGCGGTGTTGGTGGTTGACTTTTGCCGAGACTCCATGAGTATTGATGAGAGGAGGATTTTCTCCATCTCTTGTCTTGTATGTGTGTGTAGAATGTCCTTCGGGAATTCTCTTTAGTCTTCTTTATATATGAAAGAATGGGCCAGGTGTTGAAAGGCATGTTTATATTTTCAATCTCATTTGTAACTTATTTGATTAAAATGTTGGATTGTTCTATGTTGATATTGGACTTAAAGCTTTGGGCTTCTGCTCTTGGATTTAAGCTTATTGGATTGAAGGTCATTTGGGCTTAAAGCTATGGTCTATCAAGGATAAAGCCCAAGATTGGTGCTCAAGTAATTCAAGTAGTATAAAAGGCCCTTATCAAGAGCAGATGATCATTCAGTCATTTGATACATTCTAAAAACACACACATACATCTGCTATTCGTGATCTTACAATTAGGGTTTTCATATTATCTTTGTATTGTATAGATTCAATCATCTTGAATCTATTCTGCTGTCAAGCTATTCATTCTTGTGTGTAATCTCAACAATTGTTCAACATAATTTGAACAACTGATTATTGTGTATTCGACTGATTCATAGTTTAATATAATTTGTTGAAGTTTTAGTTTCTAAGATCTGGTGATCAGATTGTTATTTTTGTACATGGTATCAGAGCGGAATCGAAACTACTACTTGTTCTTCTTAATCGATTGGCGATTTTGTTGAAATCTGAAGTTAGGGTTTCGACAAATTGGGGTTTCTACTTTTCTGTAATCGTATCGCTGATTGGGTGGTATTCTTGTAGAATCGAAGGTGTTTCTGGATAGAATAAATTGCTAAATCTATTCGTGGTGTTCTTTAAACCCTAATTGACAATTAGGGGTTGAATTCACTGCTGCTTCTTCTTTTATTTTCTTGTGCACTATCTTCAGGCTTCTTCGGTTACTTCTATCCCTTCTTTATCTATTGAATTGAACTAACTTGTTTTCTGTGTAGAAGAGACATCAACTGTGCCCAACTCTTGATCCCAGTTCTTGAAATTGATGAATACCTGATCAAGCACAGTTGTGTATTAGGATTCTCTTTATTTTTTCTTATAATTTCTGTTTGTTTGTTATTCAATGGGTGATTCAGGGGGTACATCAGATAATCCTATTTCAAAATTGGATTTCAATGATCCGTTATTTTTACATCCAAGTGATATAACTAGTACACCTATTATTACCTTCAAATTACTTGGAACTGAAAATTTTAGAGTCTGGAAATGTGCTATGACTCTTGCTTTAAAAACTAAAAATAAGTTTGGTTTTGTTAATGGTTCTGTTAAAAATGATGAATCAAATGAAGTTTTGATTAAACAATGGGAAAGGTGTAATTCTGCTGTACTCTCATGGATTCTTGGTTCAATCTTAGAAAAACTTTATTTAGGTCAAATATTTTCAACAGTTGCTTCTGAGATTTGGCTTGAGTTAAAAGAGACTTATGATAGGGTTGATGGGGCTATGGTTTTTAATCTTCATCAGAAAATTAACTCATAACACAAAATGGGAGTTCTCTGTCTGAATATTATCATACACTTAATTCACTCTGGAAACAATTTGATGCAATGGTTGAAATACGTGATAATTCAAATGAATTAAAAGAACACTATCAAATGATTAAACTTATGCAGTTTTTAATGGGTTTGGATGATTCCTATCATTCATTAAGAAGTAATATTTTAACCACTGAACCATTACCATCTGTTAAAACAGCAAATTCTCTTATCTCTAGAGAAGAATGTCACAGAATTACATCTCAAAACACCTCCAAGAAGCCTCATGCTTCTTCTTTCAATTCTAAAATGGTGGCAAATCAATCTAATGTTCAAAATAACTGATGTCGAACGAGGTGTATATAAAATAGCTTATATTTTACGCAGAAAATACTATTAAATACGATACAATTTTACACAAGATATTTATTTATTTATAGAATGGATATACTTAAACCTTGCTACAACACTTATAGGCAGTGTACCTAATCGTACAGTAGTGTAGTTTTTAGTAAGTCCGGTTCGTTCCACAGGGAAATCTTTAAACAAAGCTCAACGCTATATTAGTTTACTTTTATAAAAATACAAATATATATATAAGTGATATTATTATTATAAAGGGGGGTTTTTACCGTTTAATGACCGGTTTGTCGATTTTAAAACTTTAGTCGCAGTTAAAACCTAATGTAAAATATAAAATAAATACAAGACTTTAAATTAAAGCGTAAAGTAAATAACGATAATGAAATTGCGATAATTAAAAGTGCGATTAAATAAAATAACAATAAATAAAAGTGCGATAATTAGAAGTGCAATTAAATATAAAATAAAGGAAATTAAATATAAAATAAAAGAATTATGCTTATTTAAACTTCCGTAATCATGATGTTTGACGTGTTGATTTTAGTTTTATGCCCATGGGTTAATTGTCCTTTGTCCTGGATTATTCAATATGTCCGTCTGGTTTTTGTCCATAACAGTCCATCAGTCATAAATATAAATTGCAAGTGTCCTTGTCAAATTATTATTATACCCGAAGATAAATATTCCAACTAATTGGGGATTCGAATTGTAACAAGGTTTTAATACTTTGTTTAATGAATACACCAGGTTATCGACTGCGTGTAAACCAAGGTTTTACTACTTTGTTAACAATTACACCAATTACCCTTGAATGTAATTTCACCCCTGTTTTAATTATTCTAGTGGCTATTAATCCATTCCCGTGTCCGGTTAAATGAACGATTATTCGTACATATAAATACCCCGCCCATCGTGTCCGATCGAGTGTATATGGTAATTTATAGGGACGCCCAATTGTAAATCTTTATATTAACATTAACAAACTTTCATTTAGTTAAACAAATATAAAGCCCATTAATAGCCCATAGTCTAGTTTCTACAAGTGTCGTTCTTTTGTCCAAACCCCAATTATGGTACAAAGCCCAATTACCCAATTTTAGTAATTAGCCCAACATCATGATTACCTCGTTTTAAATAAGCATAATAATAACTTAGCTACGAGACATTAATATAAAAAGGTTGAACATAACTTACAATGATTAAAAATAGCGTAGCGTTACACGGACAGAATTTCGACTTACACCCTTACAACATTTGCTAACATATCCTTATTATTAGAATTATAATTAAAATTAAAATATAAATTATAAATATAAATATATATTACTCGTATATATTGAGAGAGATGAAAAATATGATGATAAATTCGATCAGAATTCGGTTGGCTTTATAGCCAGAAATGAAATTTGGGGCTCCGCGACTCGCGGCAAAATGGCCTTAAAACTCCGCGAGTCGCGGAGAGGTATTTTCATTTCACACCCTTGGAGTTTCTGGCTGCCGACGGTTTTAATAATATATATATATAATATATATATAATTAATATAATTAATTATATATTATATTATATTTATATACATAGTTAACTTGTAATTTTTAGTCCGTTGCGTCGAGCGTTAAGAGTTGACTCTGGTCCCGGTTCCGGTTTTTCGAACGTCCTTGCGTACAATTTAATATTTTGTACTTTGCGTTTTGAATCTTGTACTCTTGTGATTTCGAGACGTTTCTTATCAATAATTGGAACCTTTTTGATTGTCTTTTGTTCTTTTGAGCTTTTTGGTCGTTTGCGTCTTCAAATCGTCGAATCTGTCTTTTGTCTTCACCTTTTATTATTTAAACGAATATCACTTGTAAATAGAACAATTGCAACTAAAAGCTTGTCTTTCTTGAGGAATAATGCTATGAAATATATGTTCGTTTTTAGCATTATCAAATATTCCCACACTTGAGCGTTGCTTGTCCTCAAGCAATATCGTCTTGAAATACTAGAATCACTTTTTTATTCTTCACACTTTGTACATCAGTGATTTCTATACGGCGGTATAAACAATGGTAGTAACGATATGGTTTACAGTCCCACATGACTATAAAAATTTAGATCCATTAAGGAAATTGGATCTTTATGAAAACATTTGATCTTTTGAAAATTAAATCTAGTTTTTACCCTAGATAAATTTTCCGGAATAACCCTTTACCGGTGTTTGCAAAATATTTTTGTGGGTTTGGTGGGTTTCAGATTTGAAAATTTTAGCTCAAAACTTGCGGTTTTGTGTCACCCACTTGCTAACCTTGTATTTGGAAAGCAACACGTCCAGTTTACTTGTTCCGTATATTACCTTTCGGCAAACTACCGTCCGGTTGTAAAGGAAAGCGTTGAACAAGCAACTGTTTAAGGCAATGTCCCGTGACATGCTTTTGATTATGGTCTATAACGTGTCGGACGCAATTACTATCCTTGGTAGGAGCAATAGTAAAGCTCACCCTTATAATTTTTCGGTCTGGCACAAGGTCCTGTCTTTGACCATGCTATGCAACCACCGTTCTTACGGTTGACACCCGTTTTGGTTCAGGTGACCTAATGAATTCCAGGTGAATTCCTAGGATTTTACGTTCAATGGTAATGAACGTATTGAAAATAGGGTTTTCAGAAAACAAATCGGTTTGTATTTTTGATCAAAATATTTTCTCGTTCACGCTCGAGTTTAGATATCATTGAATTCCATGAGTTTGAATTCTCAATCTTTAAGGTCAATCTCTAGGATTGAGTAATATCAGTCTTAAAAGCTGATTTTTAATCTTTAAGGAGATTATCCTTTCTGGGGATCTGATTCATTAGTCTTATCCAGCTAATTTGCACGGTGCCTCCCCATTGTACGAGATAAATCCTTCTCATGGTTAGGATAAATCTGACCACTTGGCGACCCTGTTTAATGCTGAGGTCCGTGGATTTCCTGCTGATTTTAGTGATGACTTTTCTAGATTTTTCGTCAACCTACAGCTGGTCTGGACGACAACTTCATGACCTAAATCAAGAAGCGCGTGTCTTTTTCGGAAGACTTTACTTCCTTTTAATGATGGAATTGATTCATCGTGTAGATCCATCTCTTCTTTTCTTTCATCGGGTAAAACAGTTTAGTTTAGTCCAAAGCAAAAGTATTTTCAGTTATTTGTTACAAATATATGTGGCATATGTTTAAAATAACTTGGTAAATTTTCCCACACTTGGCTTTTTATTTTTCTTTTTATCGTCCTCTATTCCATTTTAAATGAATTTTAACATTTTAGTTTGTTTCTCAATTTATGTCCTTTCCGAGGTAACAATAATTTCGGTGTTTGAAACCTAGTTTTATCGTTCATAAATATGTATAAACATGATTTTAATTCATTTAATTGAAAATTTTTAAAAATTTTACTAGAATTGGGTAGTCAGTATATAAGACTAGGGCTGTTCTTTTTTTATCAGAGAGCACTAGATTCTAATACAACTACTGCTTTACTAGTATTTTTAATGGTAACCAAGTGTTTAATATAAAAATTTTAAAATCCAAAAGAATTTAATCCCTTCCCACACTTAAGATCTTGCAATGCCCTCATTTGCAAGAAATCAGTAACAATTTAAATTATTGAGGGTGATTTGTGTGAAAATGATTAAATTTTTACCAAAGTTTCCAAATATATTGGCGTTTGTTTGCTGAATGATAAATGGTGCACATCATTTGTTCATTCCGTCTTGTTGTTATTTCACATATATTTTGCATCATTGTCGTCAAAATTACTTGCTTTTGCTGAACTTAATGCCAGTCTTTGAAAATGCGTTGTTTTACCCTGTTGTGTACATAAGATAAACTGCAAACATATATACATATTTTTGAAGTTTGGTTTATTACCCCACATTCAAAAATTATTAAAATATAAGAATAAAAGTTAGATAATTATAAAAATGATTACAATATTAACAAAAGTATTAAATATATCAATAATTACAAATTACAAAATAATAATAAAAAAAAATAAGTAAACTAAGGATGATATTGGTACCAATAGGGATTCCACGCATAACCATAAGTGCTATAGAATGCTTCGGCAGGGTCATACGTAGGATATGGTGGCTGCATCTCTATCGACCAAGGAGGGAAGACGGGCTTCGGTGTAGGAATATAGTTTCTACCTATATGTTGGCAATGCGCTATGATCTGGTTCTGATGAACTTGCCAATCCTCAAATGCTCTCTGTCTAGCATTTTCGTATTCCTGAGAAGCTATAAACCTATGCATTTCTTGCCCCCCTCCTACATTACCTTGTTCCTGGTTTCTCTCTACCTGTGGATGTCTACCATTGTATCGTACTGCGGCGTTATTTCGCCGCTTCAACACTTTCGCACCATGGTATACATTTAAACCTATAGTGTCGCGGGGTTCCGGCTCTTCTACTAATAATCCCCCCCGACTTATATCCACACCGAGATATTCACCAATCAAAGTAATAAAAATACCACCTCCTATTATGCTATGTGGACGCATCCCTCGAACCATAGCTGATAAATAATAACCCACACAATATGGTATACTTACAGCGCTGTGTGGGTCTCGAATACACATATGGTAAAACAAATCTTGTTCATTTACCTTTTCTTTGTTTTTACCCCTTTGTGTAATCGAATTAGCTAAAAACCTATGTATTACTCTTAATTCGGCTCTATCTATATCCAAATAAGAGTAGTTTCCCCCTTTAAAACGGTGATGGCTTGTCATTTGACTCCACACACCGTGTGTATCAAAATTTTCATCTATTTTCCTACCGTTTAGTATCAATCCTCTACAATCGGCAGACGCTAACTCCTCAGGCGTATATATACGTAAAGCCTGAGCCATGTCCAGTAAAGACATGTGGCGCATCGAACCGCCTAACAAAAATCTAATAAAAGAACGATCGGTTAAACTAGCTACCCGATCATTCAACTCTATACTACATAACAACTCTTCACACCATACTTTATATACAGGTCTGCGTATGGTGAATAAACATATCCAGTCATTAAAAGAAGAATTACCATACCTCTGTACCAGTAATTCCCTAATTGGCCCGGCCAATTCTACAGCTTCCAAGGGTCCCCATTCTATGACCCTCGGTACCTCAACAACCTTGGAATGAAGAGTATGCAATCCCCGTTGATATTTTGGATAATCTATCCAAAGTCTGTCAAATCGCAGGTTCGGGTGCAACTGTTCCAAGTGCATATCTGAAAAGGTCATGACTGGATGAGGTACATCCTGCTTGTAGTAGTTATCTACCTCCTGTTGTTCCAAGTTCTCAGCAGGAGCATGGCGGGCTTGGGATGAAGATTCACCCCTTTCAGTCTGCAAAACACATCAAACACAAATTTTGTGCATCCAAATATGCATTAGTGTCAGCAAAATCATCAATCAAAATAATTACAATGACATTATCAATTTATATCAAACTTAAGCTTATTTTCACATTTTTATCAAATCTACACTTTTTCAAATAAGCATATACGAAAATTTTCGCCAAGTTCATAAACATTCAACTCAAATAACATGTCAAAATAATCATTACTAGCAAATAAACAAGTCTCAAATGGCATTATCTTTCAAAAATCAAGTTCATGAATTTTGGACTTGAAAAAGTCCACTTTAATTCTCAAAATCATGTTTAGGCTCAAAGTTTGGATCATTTAACTACCTAGACATGTTACACTACTCAATTTAGCAACAATTCATGACAAAAATCGGCCATAACCTGTTTATATCAAAAAGCCCCAAATTTGCTCAAGAACACAAACCCTAGATTCTAAAGATTTTGAAGTTTTTGGCTTCAAATCATGTTAACAAGCATCAATCTAGGTTATACATGCATAATATACTAACAATTTAACACTAATTACACTAAAAATTAACAAAATTCAAATTATGAAAATATGCTTAAGAACACACTAAAATTCGGATTTAAAGGTGATTTGGGGTGTAATTGTACCTGTTTTCTTGAGTAGTTCCTAGATATCATCCTTCTCAACATGATTTTAGTGAAAAATTTGAAGATTAACGGTGAAAAATCGAGTTTTTGGGATGATTTTCGTGGGTTTTCTCGGGTTTTTTCGAAGTGCAGTATGTGTGTGTGGTGTGTACAGATCGTGTGCAGCTGGTTATATTTTTTTTCTGTAATTTGGTCCCTCCGCGAGTCGCGGAGGTTTTCACTTAAAACTCCGCGAGTCGCGGAGTTACTTTTTTTTTTTTTTTTTTTTTTTTTTTTTTTATAATCTTTAACTTATAAAACAATTAAGAAATTAATTTTAAAATTTTGTTTCCCTTGTTATTTAGGACGAGGTCGTTTCGGATCGATGTCCTAGTCCGTCCCTCGACAAAATTTTAAAATTTGTCTTTTTGTAGCGATTGTTTTAAAAGCTAAGATTTTTGGGTTTTTTAATGTTTTTGGCATACTTTAAATCAACAAGATTAAAAATAATGATAATAAAAGTTCTCGTCCCTCCCTCGGGTAAAGCAATTTCGGTTCAGAGACCTAGTCTTCAACTTACGACGAATTTTAAAATTCATATTTTTAACTTAATGAGATAAAGTAAATTTTTGTTTTTAAATTCACACAACATAAATATAAAATTCAAAATTAATATTAAAAATTCACACCAAACTTAAAATTTGAAATGCATAAAATTAAAATTTCATATTTTAAAACTTAAAAATTCACACCAAACTTAATTTAAAAATTCATAAATTCATACCAAACTTATATTAATTTTTCAAATATTTATAATTTTAAAAATATTGTTTTTACAAAGTTTACAATATTAATTTAAGATTTAAATATTAATTTTAAAAACATGGTAAAAATAAAATTAAAAATCTTTTTATCCCACTTTAATCAATCAAATATTATCAAAAATATGCGCCCCTCTTTTCGGTAAAGTAATTTCGGTTCCAAGACCTAATTTAACTCATGACGAATTTTTGAAATATTTTGGGTTGATTGATTAAAGATATTTATACCTTAAGAATAAACGTTAAATTTCGCAGTGATGTAATAAATTTTTGAGGATATCAATAATTTCGGTCGCCAAACCTAATTTTATTCAATACCAATTTAATACTTTTTAGCGAACAAATTAGCGTTTATTATCAAAAGGTTAAAAATAAAAATAAAAATAAAAACTGTACAGACATACCTGTGAAATAGATTTCTTAGTTATATGATCTATTATATTCATAAGATAGTCGGTTTAATTGGTCTTCCATGGCTGCATAGGCGTAACCTCGAGCATTCATTGTCTTTTCTTCTAAACATATGAACGGTCCGTCTCTGCATAAAGTAACAAATTCGGTATTTGAATAGGTTTGATTATTTGAACATTTACCTCCATGTGACCATTTTCCGCATTTGTGACATTTTTCTAGGTGTCGTGCTCTTCTTTTCGCTGCGGATTTTGATTTTCCTTTACCAAATTGTAACTTATTATCTTCGCATCTGGATCCTTTTCTAACTCCGTCCATTCTTTCTCTGATTACTGATACTATTTCACTCGGTAGTATGTCATTATTTCTTTTAGTGATCAAAGCATGTAGCATTAGACCATGGTTTAGTTCACAGGCAGTCTTCATTTTGTAAAAACCTAAAAAAATAAAAATTCAGAATGGGGGGAGAAGACTAGTTCTTTAGGGTCTGCTAGGGAAAGACCATACGTGTTCCATTTTCGAGAACTACACGAAAACAGACAATCTAACTCTAACAGAAATACATATTATCCTTTAAAGACTTGATTCTCCCCACACTTAGTTAGCTGTGGTGTCGAAATTGTGATTAACTTCGTTGTCGACTTCCATCGGACCATGTATGTAATGTTTAACTCTGTGACCATTAACTTTAAATTCAATCCCATTTGAATTTATCAATTCTATCGTTCCGTATGGGAAAACTCTTTTGACTATGAATGGTCCAGACCATCTTGATTTCAATTTTCCAGGAAATAGCTTGAATCGTGAATTGAAAAGAAGAACTCTGTCTCCTTTTTTAAATTCTTTTGAACTTCTGATTCTTTTATCATGCCATTTCTTCGTTCTTTCTTTATAGATTAACGAATTATCGTATGCTTCATGTCTTAATTCTTCTAATTCGTTTAGTTGACTTAATCGTAGACGTCCGGCTTCTTGTAAATCAAGATTACATGTCTTCAAAGCCCAAAATGCTTTGTGTTCAATTTCTACTGGAAGATGACATGCTTTTCCATAAACAAGTCTAAAAGGTGTGGTCCCAATTGGAGTTTTGTAGGCTGTTCTAAAAGCCCAGAGTGCATCCTCCAATTTAATGGACCATTCCTTCGGATTTGATCCTACGGTTTTCTCTAGAATACGTTTTAAAGCTCGGTTGGTATTTTCAACTTGTCCACTTGTTTGTGGATGATATGCGGTGGAGATTTTATGAGTTACTCCATATCTTTTAAGAACTTTCTCAAGTTGATTATTACAGAAATGAGTACCCCGATCACTTATTAAAGCTTTCGGTGTTCCAAACCTTGCAAAAAGACGTTTTAAAAAGTTTACTACAACTCGTGCATCGTTAGTTGGGAGAGCTTGTGCTTCCGCCCATTTAGATACATAATCAATGGCAACGAGTATATATAGATTATTATGAGATTTTGGAAATGGACCCATAAAGTCAATACCCCAAATGTCAAATACTTCACATACTTGGATGACATTTTGTGGCATTTCATCACGTTGACTTATTCTTCCGGCCCTTTGACATGTATCACAGGATTTGCAAAGAAGGTGTGCGTCTTTGTAAATTGTAGGCCAATAGAATCCAGCTTCATAAACTTTTCTTGCTGTTAGTTGAGGCCCATAATGCCCTCCTGTTGGTCCTGTGTGACAATGGTTTAAAATTTTACTAGCTTCATCTCCAAATACACATCGGCGTATTATTCCATCGGGACAACTTTTAAACAGATGTGGATCTTCCCAGAAATAGTGTTTTATATCACTGAAGAATTTCTTTCGTCTTTGGTACGATAATCCTTTTTCAAGGAATCCACAAACTAAGTAGTTTGCATAGTCTGCAAACCATGGGATTTCTTTATAATCTATCTTCAATAGATATTCATCAGGAAAGTTGTCTTGTATGGCCGATTCATTTAGAACTTCTAATTCGGGATTTTCAAGACGAGAAAGATGATCAGCGGCGAGATTTTCTGCTCCTTTTTTATCTCGGATTTCAATATCAAACTCTTGTAAGAGTAAGATCCAACGGATTAATCTTGGTTTAGCATCTTGTTTTGAAAATAGGTATCTAAGAGCAGAATGGTCGGTATAGACCACCGTTTTTGCTAGAACGAGATATGATCGAAATTTGTCAAAAGCAAAGACAATAGCAAGGAGTTCTTTTTCAGTAGTTGTATAGTTCGTTTGTGCTCCTTGTAATGTCTTACTAGCATAATATATAGGTTGAAATCGTTTTTCAATCCTTTGTCCTAAAACGGCTCCCATTGCAAAATCACTTGCATCGCACATTAGTTCAAATGGTAGATTCCAATTTGGTGTTATCATGATCGGTGCATTAGTGAGTTTTTCTTTAAGAATATTAAAAGATTTGATACATTCATCTGAAAAGATAAATGGCGCATCTTTTTCTAGGAGTTTATTCATAGGAGTGGCAATTTTAGAAAAATCTTTTATGAAACGTCGGTAAAAACCGGCATGCCCTAGAAAACTCCTAACTCCTCTAACATTGGTGGGATGTGGAAGTTTAGCAATTACATCTACTTTAGCTCTATCCACTTCAATTCCATCTTTTGAAATTTTATGTCCAAGAACGATGCCTTCTTTAACCATGAAATGGCATTTCTCCCAATTAAGTACTAGATTTGATTTTTCGCATCTAATTAGCATTCGTTCCAGATTAACTAGACATGATTAAAATGTATCACCGAAGACTGAAAAGTCATCCATGAATACTTCCATGCATTCTTCTATCATGTCATGAAAAATCGCCATCATACACCTTTGAAAGGTTGCAGGGGCGTTACAAAGTCCAAATGGCATTCGTTTGTAAGCAAAAGTACCATAAGGGCACGTGAATGTGGTTTTCTCTTGGTCCTCGGGTGCTATTGGAATTTGAAAATATCCGGAAAATCCATCTAGAAAACAATAGTAACTATTTCCGGCTAATCTTTCCAACATTTGATCTATGAAAGGTAAGGGAAAGTGATCTTTTCTGGTGGCGTCATTTAATTTTCTATAATCAATACATACACGCCATCCTGTTACAGTCCTAGTAGGAATAAGCTCATTTTTCTCATTTGTGATGACAGTCATGCCACCCTTCTTCGGCACGCATTGAACTGGGCTTACCCATGGACTATCAGAAATTGGGTAAATTAAACCTGCATCTAGCAGTTTAATAATCTCTTTCTTAACTACATCTTGCATATTAGGATTTAGTCTTCGTTGGCGTTGCACATACGTTTTATGACCTTCTTCCATAAGGATTTTATGTGTGCAATACGAAGGACTTATTCCTTTAATATCATGAATCTTCCATGCAATGGCTGGTTTATGAGCTTTCAACACAGAAATGAGTTGTGATTTCTCATTTTCAGTAAGAGAAGACGATATTATTACAGGTAATTCAGATTCACCATGTAAATAAGCGTATTCCAAATGGTTTGGAAGTGGCTTTAACTCTAAGTTCGGAGGTTCTTCTATCGATGATTTATATCGATATCTGTCTTCTTCTTTTAGCATTTGAATTTCTTCTGTTGTTGGTTCATATCCATTAGCTATAAGTGTAGCTAACATTTCAGCTTCATCAATTGGTTCATTACCTTCTCCTAAAGAACATTCTCCTGTTCCTTGTAATTCTGGAAATTCTTCTAATAATTCTGCATGTGCATCTATAGTTTGAATATAATAACATGTATCATCTGCAGATTGTGGTTGTTGCATTGCTCTATCAACTGAAAAGGTAACACTCTCATCCTCTATACTTAGGGTCAGTTTCTTACCGAACACGTCTATCATTGCTTTAGCCGTGTTTAAGAATGGTCTTCCTAATATGAGAGGAACTTGAGAATCTTCTTCCATGTCTAAAACAACAAAATCTACTGGGAATACTAAAGTACCAACTTTAACTAGCATGTTCTCCATTATCCCTCTAGGATATTTTATTGATCTATCGGCTAGTTGTATGCTTATTCTGGTTGGTTTCAATTCTCCAAGGTCTAGTTTAGCGTATAGTGAATACGGCATTAAATTTATACTAGCACCTAAATCAGCCAATGCTTCTATTGAACTAAGACTACCCAGAAAACATGGAATTGTGAAACTTCCTGGATCAGATAGTTTTTCTGGTATCTTATTCAACAGCACTGCTGAACAATTAGCATTCATAGTAACAGCCGAGAGTTCTTCCATTTTCTTTCTATTTGTGATTAGATCTTTCAAGAATTTAGCATACCTAGGCATTCCTGAAATCACATCAATGAAAGGAAGATTTACATTTATCTGTTTAAACATATCCAAGAATTTGGATTGCTCGGCTTCAAGTTTTTCTTTCTTCATTTTACTCGGGTAAGGAAGTGGTGGTTGGTATGGTTTAACATAAGGTTTATCCTTAACTGTGTTATCTTCATTAACCTTTTCAACTACCGGTTCTTTTTCCTTATCTTGATCAGGTTGTGGTTCTTGTGGAGTAGGAATAGTTTCATCAGAAGTTATAGGTATTTCAGGTGGTTTAAGTGTTGTACCACTTCTTGTGGTAATAGCTTTAGCTGTTTCATTCCGGGGGTTAGCATTTGTATCACTAGGTAAACTTCCCGGTTTTCTTTCACCTATTAACCTTGCTAGGTTACTCACTTCTTGTTCCAGATTTTGAATAGAAGCTTGTTGATTTCTAAATGCTTGAGCATTTTGTTCATTGGTTTGTTTTTGAGATGTGAAAAACTGCGTTTGAGTTTCAACTAGCTTCGTCATCATTTCTTCTAAATTCGGCTTTTTATCATCGGTTTGTTGTGGTGGTTTGTTTTGAAAATTCGGTCTTTGCTGATTATAAGTATTATTGGATACTTGTTGATTGCTAGGACCTTGTTGGTTGTTGTATGGAATATTTCGGTTATAATTCTGGTTTTGATTGTAAATCGGTCTTGGCGGTTGATAATTATTCTGATAATTATTTCCAGGCCTTTGGTTTATGTATGAAATATTCTCTCTTTGTTCCATTGTTAATTCAATACTGAGACAATCTTTTGTCAAATGTGGTCCTCCACACTGCTCACAACTAATTCGTATAGCATGAATATCTTTAGTCATCTTTTCCATTCGTCTCTCGAAAGCATCTATCTTTGCGGAAATGGAATCTAAGTCATGGCTAGAATCGGCTCTAGCTGCTTTAGATGATCTAATGATATCTTTTTCTTGGTGCCACTCATGTGAGTGGGAAGCAGTATTATCAATAATTTTGTAAGCATCAGTTTCGGTTTTCTTCATAATAGAACCACCAGCTGCTATATCTATATCTTTCCTTGTAGTGATGTCGCATCCTTGGTAAAATATTTGTACTATTTGACAGGTGTCTAAACCATGTTGCGGACATCCTCGTAATAACTTTCCATATCTTGTCCACGCCTCATATAGAGTTTCATTTGGTTTCTGTGTGAACGTAACAATTTCTGCTTGAAGTCTTACGGCTTTAGATGCAGGAAAGAATTGTTTAAGAAATTTGTCAATTAAAACATCCCATGTATCAATCGCCCCTTCGGGTAACGATTCCAACCAATCTTTGGCTTCTCCCTTTAAAGTCCAGGGAAATAACATGAGATATATCTGTTCATCCTCCACTTCTCGTATTTTAAATAGTGTGCAGATCCTATTAAAGGTACGTAGATGTTCATTTGGATCTTCCTTCGGCGCACCACTAAATTGGCATTGATTAGTCACCATGTGTAGAATTTGTCCTTTGATTTCATAATCTGGCGCATTAATGTCTGGATGAGTAATTGCGTGACCTTGGCCAGTGCGTTTAGCTCTCATTCGGTCTTCCATACTTAAAGGTTCCAGATTCTCCATAATTGAATTTGTTGACTCGGTATCACTAGATGCTTCAGATTTAATGGTTCGTTCCTCAACAATCTCTGTTTGAATGATTGGTGGTTCCGGAGGAAAGTTTAATGGTTCAGGATCTATGAACCGTTCCTGAATATTTTCTGGATTCTCAATTGTGAGGTTTGTTTCAAAAACTGGATTATCGGAAATTTGAACTGAAGTACTTGGTCGACTGGATGACGATTCTAAAGAAAAATCAACGGCGGTTATATTTGTTAAACGATGTCTTGATCTAGTTACAGGTGGTGAACGTACAAAAGGTGGTGAACGTCTTGCTCGGTGCATTCACTAAATATCCTATTAGTTTTTAAAAGGAAAGAAAAATTATAATAAGTTATCCAATCAATAGACTTTTCTGATTTTGCCCACGTTTCGAATAGCCAAAAGATGCAGCAGAGGGGCAGGATTCGTTTGGTCTCAATATAATTGAGGACTGTTTGGCTCCAATAACCCGGTCCACGTACAAATCCAACTATTACTACGAACCAGAAAATTTTGATGTCTATCAATTTAACCACTTAAAATAAATTTTCGTAATTTTAAGAAATTTAGATAAGAAGTAGAAAAAATTCTAAGTCCTAAAACTAGAATAGCGAGAAATAAGAGAGAAAAAGATTGCGCGTCGAAAAATGTCGAAAAAGAAAAATGGTTGAAAAATAAAAGGTGACGGAAAAATAAAAGAAACTTATAAAAACTTAAAAATACTTAACTAATTTAACCTTATTACTACAACTAACTTAAAATTATAATCGCAAATTGAAATTACTAATTGGAATGATAATTGATACATAGTAAAAGGTCTAAAAATATTAAAGCTTACAGGAAAAACTAAATCCCAAATGGAAATAACTTAAAAAGAAACTAAAACTTAAAAAGGCGTCGCAAAATTCTAAAGCACCTAAAACTTAGTCTAAAGAAAAGGCACTTAAGGAATTCTACGGCAAAGCCTAAAAATCTAGAGTTAAAATAACTATAGCAAAAACTAAGTTTAAAATTAATTATGAGCTAAAAAATACAAATATTATGCTACAACGATTAAAAAGGTACAAAATATAAAAATATACAAAAAGTTGTAAAAAGTACAATTTTTATAAAAATATTATTTTTATATTATTTATTTTACTAAACTATTAATTTTACAATTTAATAAAAACTTATTAAAACTAAATACATAAATATAAATAAAAATAAAACTTAAAACTAATAATAATAATAATAATAATAATGTTTAAATAATAATAATAAATAATAACCCGTGATTAATGCGGTTTTAGGGTTTTTGTCCGTGTGTCAGAAGCCCTCCGCGAGTCGCGGTGATAAATGAGGAAAACCCCGCGAGTCGCGGGGTTCAGGAATTCAGTTGACAGGTTTTGTTTTTACGCGTTTTTCTTTATTTTTTTTTTTTTTTTTATTTTGTTTTCTGTTTTTAATTTAAATAAACGATTTTTAATAAAATTTATATTTTTATAAATTAAAATAAAGATAAAGAAACTTATACAACTTAAATATTTAACAAAATCCTAAAAATACTTATATTTTTGTTTTTCTTTTTATATTTTTGAATGATTAAAACGTAATTTTTACAAAAACGACTTTTAATAAAAGTAAATAAAAATCTTTTTTTTTTTTTTTTTATTAGCGTTGCGCTTCCGGCTTTTAAGAGTAATTCCCCGGCAGCGGCGCCAAAAATACTTGATGTCGAACGAGGTGTATATAAAATAGCTTATATTTTACGCAGAAAATACTATTAAATACGATACAATTTTACACAAGATATTTATTTATTTATAGAATGGATATACTTAAACCTTGCTACAACACTTATAGGCAGTGTACCTAATCGTACAGTAGTGTAGTTTTTAGTAAGTCCGGTTCGTTCCACAGGGAAATCTTTAAACAAAGCTCAACGCTATATTAGTTTACTTTTATAAAAATACAAATATATATATAAGTGATATTATTATTATAAAGGGGGGTTTTTACCGTTTAATGACCGGTTTGTCGATTTTAAAACTTTAGTCGCAGTTAAAACCTAATGTAAAATATAAAATAAATACAAGACTTTAAATTAAAGCGTAAAGTAAATAACGATAATGAAATTGCGATAATTAAAAGTGCGATTAAATAAAATAACAATAAATAAAAGTGCGATAATTAGAAGTGCAATTAAATATAAAATAAAGGAAATTAAATATAAAATAAAAGAATTATGCTTATTTAAACTTCCGTAATCATGATGTTTGACGTGTTGATTTTAGTTTTATGCCCATGGGTTAATTGTCCTTTGTCCTGGATTATTCAATATGTCCGTCTGGTTTTTGTCCATAACAGTCCATCAGTCATAAATATAAATTGCAAGTGTCCTTGTCAAATTATTATTATACCCGAAGATAAATATTCCAACTAATTGGGGATTCGAATTGTAACAAGGTTTTAATACTTTGTTTAATGAATACACCAGGTTATCGACTGCGTGTAAACCAAGGTTTTACTACTTTGTTAACAATTACACCAATTACCCTTGAATGTAATTTCACCCCTGTTTTAATTATTCTAGTGGCTATTAATCCATTCCCGTGTCCGGTTAAATGAACGATTATTCGTACATATAAATACCCCGCCCATCGTGTCCGATCGAGTGTATATGGTAATTTATAGGGACGCCCAATTGTAAATCTTTATATTATCATTAACAAACTTTCATTTAGTTAAACAAATATAAAGCCCATTAATAGCCCATAGTCTAGTTTCTACAAGTGTCGTTCTTTTGTCCAAACCCCAATTATGGTACAAAGCCCAATTACCCAATTTTAGTAATTAGCCCAACATCATGATTACCTCGTTTTAAATAAGCATAATAATAACTTAGCTACGAGACATTAATATAAAAAGGTTGAACATAACTTACAATGATTAAAAATAGCGTAGCGTTACACGGACAGAATTTCGACTTACACCCTTACAACATTTGCTAACATATCCTTATTATTAGAATTATAATTAAAATTAAAATATAAATTATAAATATAAATATATATTACTCGTATATATTGAGAGAGATGAAAAATATGATGATAAATTCGATCAGAATTCGGTTGGCTTTATAGCCAGAAATGAAATTTGGGGCTCCGCGACTCGCGGCAAAATGGCCTTAAAACTCCGCGAGTCGCGGAGAGGTATTTTCATTTCACACCCTTGGAGTTTCTGGCTGCCGACGGTTTTAATAATATATATATATAATATATATATAATTAATATAATTAATTATATATTATATTATATTTATATACATAGTTAACTTGTAATTTTTAGTCCGTTGCGTCGAGCGTTAAGAGTTGACTCTGGTCCCGGTTCCGGTTTTTCGAACGTCCTTGCGTACAATTTAATATTTTGTACTTTGCGTTTTGAATCTTGTACTCTTGTGATTTCGAGACGTTTCTTATCAATAATTGGAACCTTTTTGATTGTCTTTTGTTCTTTTGAGCTTTTTGGTCGTTTGCGTCTTCAAATCGTCGAATCTGTCTTTTGTCTTCACCTTTTATTATTTAAACGAATATCACTTGTAAATAGAACAATTGCAACTAAAAGCTTGTCTTTCTTGAGGAATAATGCTATGAAATATATGTTCGTTTTTAGCATTATCAATAACCCTATTAAAGGCAGGGGTCCAAATCCAAACCTAAAATGTTCTAAATGTCAAAAGATTGGACACACAATTGATAGGTGTTATGAAGTGGTTGGTTATCCACCTAATTACAGAGGAAAAATGGTTAATAATAAAATTAATCATAACTATACACCATCTTGGAATAATAATAATAAAAAAAAAATTCTAGTAATTCTGCTGCTGCAGATACCTCTTCTCAAGGCAATATGCCTTTCTTTGATGAACAACTTTCTGTTCTTATGTCTCTTCTCAATTCAAGGAGTTCTTCAAATGATCCTAAAGCCAATATGGCAGATATAGGATCATGTTATTCTTGTCTTTCTAATTTTTCTAAATCTAATATGGCTAATCTCAGTTCAGGTTTTCCTAAACCTAGCTGGATTATTGACTCTGGAGCTAATCAACATTACACAACTAGTGAACATGGTCTTAAAAATGTTGTTGATATTTCTGATTTAAATCTTGCTGTTGAACATCCAAATGGATCTTTGGCAAAAAATTTAAAAATTGGAGACTATTATGTGTCTTCTGATATTACTTTGTTTGATGTGTTGGTTGTTTCGGACTATCTTGTCAACTTAATGTCTGTTTACAAATTAGCTAAAGACAGTAAAAAGTTTATTTGTTTTGATGAATTCAATTGCTACATTCAGAACTTACCCCACAAGGGTGTAATGGGAAAGACATTGGGGACTGGTAGTGTTCATGGTGGTTTATATGTGTTTGACAACTTGTCTGTGTTAGGTAAATCTGCTAATTCCACTATTAGTATATGTTTTTTAACTAAACATACATGGCATAATAGATTAGGTCATCCTGCAGAACCTGTTATGCAGGTTCTAAAGGATACTCTTGGGTTTGGTAATGATGTTATCTCTCCTTGTGATGTATGCCATAAGGCAAAACAAAAGAGGGATCCTTTTCCTCTAAGTGATCATATTTCAACATAAATAGGTGAACTTGTTCACCTTGATGTATGGGGACCATACAAAGTCACTACTAGAGAAGGATTTAAATATTTTTTGACTGTTGTTGATGACTTTTCTAGAGCAGTTTGGGTGTTTCTTTTATCAAATAAAAGTGATACTTCTGAAAACATTATAAATTTTGTTCACATGTTCAAAAATCAATTTAATAAGTCAATCAAAGTTTTTAGGAGTGACAATGGTACTGAATTTCTTAATCACACTCTCTCTAATTTTTTAAAACAAAATGGTATTATACATCAAACTTCATATGTTTACACACCACAACAAAATGGAATTGTAGAAATGAAACATATACATCTTCTTAATGTTGCAAGATCTCTACTATTTCAAGGGGGAGTACCCTTGAATATGTGGGGTGATTGTGTTCGAACTGCCACCTATTTGATCAATAGGACTCCTTCATCTGTTCTTAAAGGAAAGTCACCATATGAACTCATCTACAATAAACCACCTTCACTTAATCATTTAAGGGTTTTTGGTTGTCTTTGTTGTGACGACCCGGGAATTTCCGACTAAATTTAAACTTAAATCTTTATATGTTTCAACACGATAAGCAAGTCTGTAATGTTGAGTCTCGAAAACTTTGAAACTATGTTCATATATTCAATTACCATTCGACCATTACCGACGATTCATGAACAATTGTTTGTATATATATATATATATATATATATATATATATATATATATATATATATATATATATATATATATATATAAATGTAAGTAATTATAATAGTTCGAAATTATAAAATAAACATTAGAATTAAATATGTAAATTAAGATACAAAATAATTATGTGTAATTTAAAATGGATTTATATATAATTCCACATGATTATTATTAATAATTATTATATTATAATATATGTAAAAATATATATTTAGCTATTCAATAAGTGTTATCATGTAATATATAATCTAATTATTAAATATTACATAATTAATAAAATATATTAAATGTAATTACAAGTTAAAAATAAAAGTACTATATTATTATTACTTTCATTATTATTACTAAGATTTATATTGATATTAATATTTGTATCATTAATATTATTATCTCTAATACAAGATATATATATATATATATATATATATATATATATATATATATATATATATATATATATATATATATATATATATATATATGAAATTGAGTATGAATAAGTTGGTATATATAAATTGATATGTTATCATTATTATTAATCTTGTTGATATTATTAATGATATTAGTATAATTAGTATTATAGTTATTAACAATATAATTATTATATATTTATGGTAATTGTTATCATGATCATTAGAAATATTATTATTATATTATAAATTGTATTATTATTATGTATATTAATAAGAGAATTAATATTATTGTTATATTTATATCTATTGATAATATTAATTAAAATCTATAAAAATTTAAAGAGATATACATATATAGTGATATATAAATATAAATAGATATATATAGGTATATATATATAACGTTATATAAAAGATATTTATTAAAAAAAATCAGTATTATTATCATTATTATTATTTTTCTTTCTTCTTTAGCATTATTATTTATGTAATTATTATTAATATTATGATATTTATATTAACTATATAATCTGTAAAGAAAGAAAATCGTACGAGTTAGGTTACAAGCATCCATCAAATTGTATGGGATTCTTGTTTTGGTCTTTAATCAGTTACCTTCCCATATACAATTCACAGTACAATCCAAAACCCAGTACAAATCAGTGTAAATTATATTCATTCTTTATTTTTTATATATATAAAATTCTGTACAATGGGAGGGATTCCTGTCGATCCAATTTTCTATAAAACAAACGAAATTATCAAGGATATTAACACATTCAATCTACTACGACACTTACCAATCCCAAACACCCTTCACAGTCTTCTAATTATTGAAATTAAGCTGTATAATATGAAGAACACCTACGGTCCCCTGTACCATTACATTTTCATCAAATACTTAAATTCGAATCAGTTTTAAAAATCTAAAAATGAAATTGTGTTCTAAATCTCCTACTTAAACTATCTGAAAAGTCTCATAATCCAATTTTACTGATCGAATTCGAATTTTGCAAGTCAAACATTTTCTTAAAAAGTCAACTGATTTTTCAAAGATCAAATTGGAGTGTTATAAATCGATTCTGTTGAAATTGAGGATTCATACAGTTTCTAATAATCATTTGGGACACAATTCATATTGTAACTATTTTCTAAAACGTCCTACAACTCGAAATCAATGATTATGTTGGAGTGTTCATCGCGAGTGTACACAGCAGGTTTAAAACTTTATTTTTTTTTTTTGTTGAATCCATTTAACCATTACTGGTCGTTATCAACTCTAGCAAGTCTTAACTTAATTTTATAATTCGCTTATTGTCTGATTAGATCCTTTGGTCGATTGAAATTGAAGAAGAAGAAGGAGTTATTTAAAATACGGGTTATATGTAATTGGTCACTGTTTTAAATCAGAAACTGGGCGACAGCCCGATGGTTCAGAGTGTTATGGTTATTTGAGAGGTTGGGAGTTCGAGCCCGGTCGTGGACAATTTTTTTTGGGAAAACATTTAAAGGTAGCCTATTGTTATTATTATTATTATTATTATTATTATTATTATTATTATTATTATTATTATTATTATTATTATTATTATTAGTGTTATTATGAAAATAACACAATTTATTACTAATTTCATTAATATTAGTATTAGTATCATTATATAAGTATTAGTATTATTATTATTGTTAGTATCATTATTAACATACATATACATATTATACTAATGATATCATTATTATCATAAGTATGATTAGTATTATTAGTATTATTATCATTATTATCATTTTATTATTATTATTATTAGTATTAAGATTAACCTTTGTACTGAAAATTTCATATTATAACAAGATTGCCTTTTTAATTAAAAACTATTTTTTTATTAACTAGTATTATATATATCATTATTATAAAATAATATTAATTATGAAAATAACAGTTTTGATAACATTGTTAAGATCATAATCATAATTATATAAATAATAAAGATTATATACATAAAAATATATATTTAAATTACAAAATTTAACTATATTAATATTTCTATATGTAAAATAAAAATATATAAATAAATAAAGAAACTTATAAAATATAACAAATACATCATTAATAATAATACATAAATTTATTTGACTTCATTTATATGTGTTAATATATATATATATATATATATATATATATATATATATATATATATACATGATATAGGTTCGTGAATCCAAGGTCAAACCTACACTTGTTCAATGTCGCTATATGTATTTTTACTACAAAATACAGTATGGTGAGTTCATTTGATTCCCTTTTACTCTTTACATTTTTGGGACTGAGAATACATGCGCTGTTTTTATAACTGCTTTATTAAATACTTTTGAAATATATTTTGAACTGCTAATACTTGAAATTCTTTTATAAATGTTTGACGAGATAGACACAAGCAAAACATTCCTCGAATGAATTATTATGCAAAACAGAAGTTCTGTGGATTATTATTGAATTAGTTGGACGTGATAATTGCCACTAATTATTGTGAATATTTTTCCCCTGATTATTATTGCTTGGTAACCTAAGAATTAGAATCGGGTATGGCCCTAATTCACGCGAATCCTAAAGGTAGCTACCGGGTTTAACACCCCCACCCAAAATGTTCACTAGACGGAAGAGCTAGTGGGCGTGGTGTTTAGTACTTCGAAGTTTATATGATTATTATACAGACGAGATGTTCTGTTTTGGGGATATTATTTATGCGCATTATATGTTAAGGTCGGTTACCAAGCTAAGCAATGAAAGTAAAGTGAATGTTATGTATCGAGAGAATGATTTTATACACAGGTTATGTGTTTGTTATTTTTGTACACGGAATATGTGTACGGTTACTATGATTTATGAAAAATGGATTTCGTACACGAGAAATGTGTACTGTATTTAAAAGATATCGCATATCATGTACATTACAGGTGGGTATAGGATTCGGGCCCATTTGTACCATGCAGCATTTAAGCCTTGTGGTCTATCAAAATGATGGATTTTATTGTTTTATGATAAACCTATGAACTCACCAACCTTTTGGTTGGCATTTGAAAGCATGTTTATTCTCAGGTATGAAAGAAACCTTCCGCTGTGCATTTGCTCATTTTAAAGACATTACTTGGAGTCGATCATCGTAATGGAACCAGATGTTGGTGACTTCGTCCAGATGAATTAGGACGGGGTATGACATGTGGTATCAGAGCGGTGGTCTTAGCGAACCAGGTCATGCATTAGTGTGTCTAACTGATAGTTGCTTAGATGCATTAGTGAGTCTAGACTTCGACCGTGTCTGCATGTCAAAAGTTTTGCTTATCATTTCGTGTCGAAAATTGCCCGCTTATCATTCTTAGGGAATCACTTGCTTATCACTCTTAGTTTAGACACATCTTACTACCTCTATTGCGTAGACAGTGTATAGATAAATTCATATCTTAGCGTACCTGTTATTGTTACCTTTGTCTGACAGCTTCCGTAGATTCCTCCATAACTTATGGTATTTTAGTTTTATATATGCATATGTAAATTATGTATTGCAGGGTACTAACCTACATCCTATAACCTATTTCTTATTGAAAATCCTTTATCAGCTCGTACGAGATGAATCCCTCAACCAGTTGAGTCCCTCAGATTCCGACAGCTATTCCGATATGAATTTACACTCAAACTCCGAAAGTAGTGTAACCGGAATGAACCAACCGAATTCACCTTTTGGAGAAGAATCTGATGCACTTATCGGCGAACCTATCCGAAACACCAATTTCAGCCTCATTTTCCAGGGTAGCTCGTCACGATTATATTCTACCCACAATTCTAAACCTTATTCATCCACTCGTTCCTACCGACAATCATCCCGGTGTAATAGAAGAAGTCAACGAGCTTCACGCTCGAGTAATCAATGGGGAGGATATGGTGCAAAAATTACCAGCTTCAACAACGTCAGCAACATCAACAGTACCACCAACATCCATACCAGTACCACCAACAACCCAAGTTTCAACATCACACGTCTCAACATCTCATTATGTACCCCGAGCATAATCATCATTCTACGTATCATTTTACATCAATTATCTTCGTTCTTCATGACGATTATGTAATCTCTAATGTTTTAGAGATTAGGTATTCTAGTTATAATGGTAAATCAAATGAGATTAATATTATATTAACTCATTGAATCTATGATTACATTTGAAAAAAATATATATGTAAGTATATTTTCATAAAGATTGTAATTAAAAATCCTTTCGTACAAACTGTTAATGGTGAAAATATTTTAACGGGTAGGTAATACCCGAGGAATATTTAGATTTCACATTAATAAGTTACATTGTACATTCTTTGAATCCTGTTCAACAGTCATTTACTATTCTACCTACATACACAGATATACGAATCCGTTCACCGCAGAATAACTATTTTCATCCAATTTCATATTTGGATTTTGATTTATCAGAATCCAACAAGTGGCATAATGAAGAAAATATTGGACAAAATAAAATTTGTTAGAAACAAATAAATTAACTATGAGAAATTTTGTTAAGAATCCACGCTAACTGTTCCTAGCTAACTGTTCCAAGCTAAATGTTAATTTCGTATTACCTTTTATTTATCGCAATTTATTTATCGCAATTTATTTATCGCATTTTATTTATTGCAATTTTAATTCTCGCAATTTTATTTATCGTCATTTAATTTTTGTTATTTATTTTACGCACTTTTAATATCGGAACACGTATACAAGGTTTTGACATATCATATCGACGCATCTATATATATTATTTGGAATAACCATAGACACTCTATATGCAGTAATGCTGGAGTTAGCTATACAGGGTTGAGGTTGATTCTACAATAATATATATAGTTTGAGTTGTGATCAAGTCTGAGACATGTACACGGGTCATAATACGTATTAATTAATTCGAATATTATATATTAAACTATATATGAAATATTGGACTGCTAACTGTGGACTGTCAATATTGGACAATTAAAATGAATTAAAATATTGATTATAACTTATGAAACTAAATATTTCTTCAAGTTTGCCACTTGATCTCATCTTAAACCTCATTTGTATCTTGACGATTACAATCTGTGTTCGAACCTTTCATGATTCTTGAAAACACCTCAATCGAGTGGATGAACAAACCGCACTTCATCTACGGAAGAAAAGATTTATGCACATAGTTATGCACCTGAAAAACTCTCGGACAATGAGTGAACATTTAACACGTAGCTGTGCTAATTCATTTAGCGTTATTATTACCCAAAATAACTTTGCAGTTCTTTTTCAAAATAGCAAATTTTGTCACAGCTCCAACAAGACAACTTCGACTATTCGTTCGAAACAACCTTATTATAACCTTTATATATATGCGTACTCTTTTATCGTTACCGGAGAACCTTTTATATTCCACCATATTACCATCAGAGTTTAATCATCTAAAAACACAATTTTCTTGAAACCACCTAGGATTGATAACCGATGATTCAGATATGGTAGCATTAAATGCAGAGGAAACAGCAAAATCGTAGATGGTCTAAACAGTCAAAAGTTTGATAATAAAGAATAGAATGTTGGAAACGCCCAATAGAAAATTTAGTACTGAAAAGCGGATTATGCGAAACTATGAAGGAAGCCGTGGACAAATCACAAAGACTATACTTGCCTTCAAAGAATCCAAATGATTCAATGTCCGATGAAATCTTTAGAGAATATCTTGCTCCGAGGTCATGTTAAAATCTTGCGGAAAATTTTTCTTCACCAATTTTCGAACTTAGAAATTCTAAAATATCATCATAAATATCTTCGATATTTCTGAGGATATTTTCATAAATATTCTTGTCCGAAATTATCTATCTCTTCGTGTTTTCTGTATTCCATTATATTGGAAACTTCCGTAAAAACCTAAGTATAAATTATGAATGAATTGTGGAGAAGTGTTGGGAATTGAAGCATGGGTTAATATAATATAATGACGCTTGGCCAACATGATTATATTACAGTAAATCATGCTGAGTTTCTAATGGGACGTGATGGTTCACAGTAGATCATACCATCATCATGTGTCATGTTACATAACTCTTTCATTCTACTTAACTTCTGAACATATTAAGAAAATGTATTCTTGATGGTTCTATCTTCCGTGATGTTGATAAATTTGAAAATCAAATCGTGCTATCACGTTCCTTCCTGCTGAGAACATTATAATCATTCGAAACTCTATATCTACGAATTCTGGACCATTATTCGCTTGATTTAAAGTCGGGAAGAGAAAACAAAAGTATGAAACTCTAAAATATAAGGGGGAATATAAAGCTCGATAACAACACATAAAATTACAAACCGTGTATATCAATGTTTATCGCAACATAAAGACACGGGATAATTAAAAACACTATAACCCCAAGGGCGAAGTAGAAGAAAGCAGATTCCTCTGGTAGAAGTTGAAAAAGGAGAATAAATGATGCGATAGTAAGGATGAGGACAAGGATCAGAACTGGATTAAGCATTTTCACAATCGTTTGAGAGTATGGACCGAGAAAGAAAGAATTGGAGTGGTGAAAATAATAGAACGAAAGAAGTTCATTTATAGAGAAGATACCAGACAAAGCAATCAAGACAGATAATCGCATTAAATTAAAGAGGATCCTAATTTTCCATAAATCTCGAAGAATCAGATCTTATAGATTTCCAAGATTTTCTTTTAAATCCCCTGAATTCCGGAATTCAATCTTGGCTACGTCAAAAGTTAGGACGAAGCTTTTCACTCTTTTGTGATAGCTTCACTTGTACGCTTCGAGTAACTGAATTGTCTTTTTCGTATTACTCATTAATGATAAAACTCTATTTATCAACTCATATTCGTCATGAAAATATTTTTATTGTTAGCCATGACCACCTCACTCAAATTTCGGGACGAAATTTCTTTAACGGGTAGGTACTGTGACGACCCGGGAATTTCCGACCAAATTTAAACTTAAATCTTTATATGTTTCGACACGATAAGCAAGTCTGTAATGTTGAGTCTCGAAAACTTTGAAACAATGTTCATATATTCAATTACCATTCGACCATTACCGACGATTCACGAACAATTGTTTGTAAATAAATATGTATATGTATATATATATATATATATATATATATATATATATATATATATATATATATATATATATATATATATATATATATATATATACATGTAAGTAATTATAATAGTTCGAAATTATAAAATAAACATTAGAATTAAATATGTAAATTAAGATACAAAATAATTATGTGTAATTTAAAATGGATTTATATATAATTCCACATGATTATTATTAATAATAATTATATTATAATATATGTAAAAATATATATTTAGCTATTCAATAAGTGTTATCATGTAATATATAATCTAATTATTAAATATTACATAATTAATAAAATATATTAAATGTAATTACAAGTTAAAAATAAAAGTACTATATTATTATTACTTTCATTATTATTACTAAGATTTATATTGATATTAATATTTGTATCATTAATATTATTATCTCTAATACAAGATATTTATATATATATATATATATATATATATATATATATATATATATATATATATATATATATATATATATATATATATATATGAAATTGAGTATGAATAAGTTGGTATATATAAATTGATATGTTATCATTATTATTAATATTGTTGATATTATTAATAATATTAGTATAATTAGTATTATAGTTATTAACAATATAATTGTTATATATTTATGGTAATTGTTATCATGATCATTAGAAATATTATTATTATATTATAAATTGTATTATTAGTATGTATATTAATAAGAGAATTAATATTATTGTTATATTTATATCTATTGATAATATTAATTAAAATCTATAAAAATTTAAAGAGATATACATATATAGTGATATATAAATATAAATAGATATATATAGGTATATATATAACGTTATATAAAAGATATTTATTAAAAAAAATCAGTATTATTATCATTATTATTATTTTTCTTTCTTCTTTAGCATTATTATTTATGTAATTATTATTAATATTATGATATTTATATTAATTATATAATCTGTAAAGAAAGAAAATCGTAAGAGTTAGGTTACAAGCATCCATCAAATTGTATGGGATTCTTGTTTTGGTCTTTAATCAGTTACCTGCCCATATACAATTCACAGTTGTAACAACCCTCACTTTTTAACTTCTAAATTACTGAATTAACCCTAGGGTTATATGTCTGACTATATGTATTAAGGGTTGTTATATACAATTAAATATTGACCGAATAGTAATTTTTAGTCAACAATGTACACTTAAATAAATAATATATTATAAATTTATATAATTTGACATAATTTAACTAAGTATATAAACTTTGTATCACTTTTATTATTTAGTTATGTATTATATATTTAACTATATAATAAATCCAATTATATATAAATGTAATAATATTTACAAACTTACTAAAACTATAGTTTAATAATTAAAATCATAATTATTATTAAAAATACAAAATACCGAATTATTTGTTATTTTTATGCAAAATTTGTATTTATTAATTAAATAAAACAAAAAAAATATTATTGACAAATATTCTTGGAAAAGCATTTAATCAATTTGTTTATTTATATAAAAAAAATCCTTAAAATAAATGAAAATAATAAAAATAAATAAATAAATAAATAAATAAATTACTCTTTAAGTAAAAATTGTAATGGAAAAACTACTTTTATTATTTTATTTTGTGCATTATCCCATGACCTAACATTTAATATTTTTTAATTTTAAAATCCCATTAAGAATTAAAATATTTCTTTTTATTTTAATTATTTTATTCTTTTTACCTAATTTTTTCAAGTATAAATACCCCTCATTTCTCATTCAAACTCACACCAAAATTTCTCTCATTCTCTCTTTGAAGAATTACTACTAGTAAGTATTCTTTTCTTACTTTTTATTTTTTTACTTTTTACTTTTTACTTTTTACTTTTTACTTCGGTTATTATTTTTACCGAAACATGTAAATAATGTTATAAATTATATGAAATTACAAATAAAATAAATAACATGTATACACTATTACTATTACTAGCACCTATAACCTACTACTTATATTGTAACATAAAAACATTTTGGGATATGTATTAGAGATGTATAGATCTTCGAACTTTCTTGACGAATGGTTTCTATGAGATTCTAGGCAGAGGGTTTGGATTTCTGATTTAAAGGGTCCTATGGCTCAAGCCCCTAGATCTAAATTGGCCATTCGAAGGGAAAGGGGTGATTGGAAGCTTATCTAATACGGCAAGTATCCTAAAATGGAAAACACTGATAAAAGTAAAAAACTCTCTAGTCATAGAAACTTAGTAAAATAAGAAACTTTCTAAATATGGAAACTTTATAAAAATAGTAACTTACTAGGAATAGAAACTTAGTAAAACAAACTATACTTAAACACATGTTTAAACTTAAACATGGGTAAAACACTTAACTACTCTTAAATGTCAATATGTTGACTTTCCTGCTCACTCGTTCAACTCTTTATTCCAAGAAATAACTCTCTCTCTACTTACTAAGGTGAATTCATAGCCCCTCTTTAATTGCTAGCAAACTTACTTACTTTTACTTGGGGTGAGACACATGCTGTTTTTACTTTTTACACTTTAGACACAAGTACCAAACTGCTAAACTATGCTATACCTGGCTATGTCCGACTAAGTCCCTACAGTGATATTTTTAATTGCTGCGGCATGCTTAATTATTGGGGGTAGGCCTATCAGGAGTAACGTCCCCGATACATTTGACCAAGTCATTGTATTACTTAATAATGAAATTAAACCGACAAGGACAGACACAACTTGTCATGGGACAAACTTGAACGTTTAGTCTGAATATCACGCATTGGCATAACTTTTTGATCCTGCGGGAGATCAACTTTACAAACTAAATCTTGTGGTCTAAAACAACGACAAACTTTTTGTTAAACCTATGAACTTCACTCAACCTTTTTGGTTGACACTTTAGCATGTTTTGTCTCAGGTGCTGTTTGATTCGAGCACTTATACTTACTGCTTATGTGATGCTACTTGGACATAGGATCAAGAGTTATCGCATTTATTACTTCTGCATGTGAACATTTACGATATTGTTATTCCTGTCATTGTAACGACATTTCATTTTCCGCTGCGTACTCATTAAAGTTAAATTCATCATTTAGTATTATTCTCATTTATTATAATATGTTGGTATGTTTTGATAATAGTGACGTTCCTTCCAGACCCTATTGGGAGGATGTTACAGATTGGTATCAGAGAATAACCAGGCTATTATAGAGAACCAGGATTGCATTTTTATGTGTGCCTTATGTGTTAGCTAGGGTGCCTTAGCAATCTTGGAAACTATAACCTTTCCTGCCTTAGACTTAAAGCACTTAGGATTACCAACCTTGCTTTGATAATCTTGGCTTAAAATGCTAATCAAAGTCTCTTTCCTAATGTTAGGATGTCTAATTTTCATCAAGCGAACAAAATGACTCTTTTCAAGCAGACAGAAGTTACGTGTCTAGTGAATTTTGCACTTTATTCACTGAAAAGCCTCAACCCTTAGAAACTAAACGATTAGTAGAAGTAGCCAATGGAAAGATCATGAAAGTCGATAAGATCTATAAAAACTGCAACCTAATCTTAGCCGATAAAGAATTTAAGATAGACCTTTTGCCGGTCGAGCTCGGAATTTTTGACGTCATAGTTGGAATGGACTGGTTACGTCCATTGAGAGCTGCCATCATGTGTTACGATAAAACCATTCATGTTCCATTGGGAAATGGAGAGACTCTTATCATCCAAGGTGAAAAGAGTGGTTCCAATCTCAATATTATCTCCTGTATTAAAACCCGCAAACATCTTATGAAAGGTTATCCAGCTATTCTAGCCCACGTTAAGATGATCGAATCGAAATAGAAGTGTATTGAAGATGTACCAGTGGTTAAAGACTTTCCCGAGGTGTTTCCCGAAGATCTTCCAGGTCTTCCACCTCCTCGACAAGTTGAATTTCAAATTAATTTAGCTCCCGGTGCCGATCCTATTGCTAAAGCACCATACCATTTAGCACCTTCCGAAATGAAGGAACTTTCCAACCAGCTCCAAGAACTATTGGATAAAGGTTTCATTCGTCCAAGCTCGTCCCCATGGGGAGCTTCTATTCTATTTGTTAAAAAGAAGGATGGTACGTTAAGGATGTGCATTGATTACCGCGAACTTAATAAGCTTACTATCAAGAACCGTTATCCGTTGCCACGTATTGATGATCTATTCGACCAACTTCAAGGGTCAATTGTTTATTCAAAGATTGATTTGAGGTCCGGATATCACCAACTTAGAGTCAAGGAATCTGATATTCCTAAGACTGCTTTTCGCACTCGTTATGGGCACTATGAATTCTGTGTCATGCCTTTTGGTTTGACCAATGCTCCTGCCATTTTCATGGATCTCATGAACCGTGTCTGCAAACCTTATCTCGATAAATTTGTCATTGTTTTCATTGATGACATTTTGATCTACTCCAAGAGTGAGAAGGAACATGAGCAACATCTGCGCGTGATTCTTGAACTCTTACGAAAGGAACAACTATACGCTAAGTTTTCTAAGTGCGAGTTTTGGCTCAAAACCGTACAATTCCTCGGACACGTTGTTGATAGTAATGGAATACATGTCGATCCAGCTAAGATTACCGCTATCCAGAACTGGGAGATACCAAAGACTGCGAAGCATATTCGTCAATTTTTGGGACTTGCCGGTTATTATTGGAGATTCATAAAGGATTTTTCCCTTCTTGTCAAACCTCTTACGAAGCTAACTCAAAAAGGGAAGAAGTTTGAGTGGTCCGAAGAACAGGAATCTGCTTTCAAGATTCTGAAAGAGAAGTTGACCACAGCCCCGATTCTATCTTTACCTGAAGGTACTGACGATTTTGTTGTTTACTGCGATGCCTCAAAGCAAGGCTTTGGTTGTGTTTTAATGCAACGTGAAAAGGTTATTGCCTACGCATCTAGACAGTTGAAGAAACACGAGGAGAACTATACCACACACGACCTTGAGTTAGGTGCCATGGTATTTGCATTTAAGATATGGAGACATTATCTATATGGTACCCAGTTTACGGTGTACACTGACCATAAAAGTCTTCAACACATCTTTGATCAAAACCAGCTGAATATGAGGCAAAGCCGATGGCTCGAGTTATTGAACGATTATGACTGTAAGATGGAATATCATCCTAGCAAGGCAAACGTAGTTGCCGATGCCCTCAGTCGAAAAGACGATGTTAAACATGTTCGTGCCTTAAACCTGAAAATCAAATCAAATCTTATATCACGAATCTGCGAAGCTCAACTGGAAGCTATTAAACTAACACTTATCGAAGGTGAAGGACCTATCGATTTCGAGAACCAACTCCAAGTGAAAGCTAATGGTACATGGTACTTTGGCAACAGAATTTGGGTTCCTCGCTTCGGTAATCTCCGTGAACTAGTCTTGGATGAAGCGCATAAGACTAGGTATTCTATTCATCTGGGTTCCAGTAAGATGTACCACGATGTGAAGGAATTCTACTGGTGGCCTAATATGAAAGCCGACATTGCTACTTATGTTAGTAAGTGTCTCACTTGTTTGAAAGTCAAGGCTGAACATCAAAAGCCTTCTGGTCTATTGACACAACCCGATATTCCGCAGTGGAAGTGGGAATGTATCGCTATGGACTTTATTACTAAATTGCCCAAGACTTCTAGTGGCAATGATACTATATGGGTCATAGTAGATCGTCTTACTAAATCTGCTCATTTCTTACCGATCAAGGAGACCGACAAGATGGAGAGATTGTCACAACTGTATATCAAAGAAATTGACTCTCGTCTTGGTGTTCCTATATCAATCATATCCGATCGCGACAGTAGATTCACTTCCAGATTCTGGAAATCCTTACAATCTGCTCTTGGAACTCAACTCGATATGAGTACTGCTTATCATCCGCAAACCGATGGTCAAAGTGAACGAACCATTCAAACATTGGAAGATATGCTTCGCGCTTGTGTTATCGACTTCGGCAAAGGCTGGGATAGACATTTGCCTTTGGTTGAATTCTCTTACAATAATAGTTACCACTCAAGTATTAAGGCTGCACCTTTTGAGGCCTTATACGGACGAAAATGTAGATCCCCACTGTGCTAGGATGAATTAGAGGACAGACAGTTAACTGGTCCTGAAATCATATACGAGACAACCGAAAAGATAGTTCAGATTAAGAAACGAATAGAAACTGCCCGCAGCCGACAGAAGAGCTATGCTAATAAAGGTCGGAAAGATTTGGAATTCCAAGTTGGTGACAAAGTCATGTTGAAAGTATCCCCTTGGAAAGGCGTCGTTCGTTTTGGTAAACGAAGCAAACTAAGTCCGCGTTTTGTTGGACCCTTCAAGATTACTGAAAGGATCGGACCCGTGGCTTATCGATTAGAATTACCTGCTGAACTTAGCAGCGTACACAACGTATTTCATGTCTCGAATCTTAAAAAGTGTCTCGCTGATGACACTCTCGTTATTCCTTTAGATGACATTCGCATTGATGATAAAATGCACTTCATAGAGGAACCCGTAGAAGTCATGGACCGATCTGCTAAACGCTTAAAACAAAGCACCATACCTATTGTTAAGATCCTTTGGAATTCACGACGTGGCCCCGAGTATACCTGGGAACGTGAAGACCAAATGAAACAGAAATATCCCCATCTCTTCTCAACCGCTGATGCATCCGAGAAGTCTACCTAAAACTTCGGGACGAAGTTTTTATTAACGGAGAGGTACTGTAAAAATCCTCACTTTTTGACTTCTAAATTACTGAATTAACCCTAGGGTTATATGTCTGACTATATGTATTAAGGGTTGTTATATACAATTAAATATTGACCGAATAGTAATTTTTAGTCAACAATATACACTTAAATAAATAATATATTATAAATTTATATAATTTGACATAATTTAACTAAGTATATAAACTTTGTATCACTTTTATTATTTAGTTAATGTATTATATATTTAACTATATAATAAATATAATTATATATAAATGTAATAATATTTACAAACTTACTAAAATTATAGTTTAATAATTAAAATCATAATTATTATTAAAAATACAAAATACCGAATTATTTGTTATTTTTATGCAAAATTTGTATTTATTAATTAAATAAAACAAAAAAAAATATATTATTGACAAATATTCTTGGAAAAACATTTAATCAATTTGTTTATTTATATAAAAAAATCCTTAAAATAAATGAAAAAATAAATAGATAAATAAATAAATTACTCTTTAATTAAAAATTGTAATGGAAAAACTACTTTTATTATTTTATTTTGTGCATTATCCCATGACCTAACATTTAATATTTTTTAATTTTAAAATCCCATTAAGAATTAAAATATTTCTTTTTATTTTAATTATTTTATTCTTTTTACCTAATTTTTTCAAGTATAAATACCCCTCATTTCTCATTCAAACTCACACCAAAATTTCTCTCATTCTCTCTTTGAAGAATTACTACTAGTAAGTATTCTTTTCTTACTTTTTATTTTTTTTACTTTTTACTTTTTACTTTTTACTTTTTACTTCGGTTATTATTTTTACCGAAACATGTAAATAATGTTATAAATTATATGCAATTACAAATAAAATAAATAACATGTATACACTATTACTATTACTAGCACCTATAACCTACTACTTATATTGTAACATAAAAACATTTTGGGATATGTATTAGAGATGTATAGATCTTCGAACTTTCTTGACGAATGGTTTCTATGAGATTCTAGGCAGAGGGTTTGGATTTCCGATTTAAAGGGTCCTATGGCTCAAGCCCCTAGATCTAAATTGGCCATTCGAAGGGAAAGGGGTGATTGGAAGCTTATCTAATACGGCAAGTATCCTAAAATGGAAAACACTGATAAAAGTAAAAACTCTCTAGTCATAGAAACTTAGTAAAATAAGAAACTTTCTAAATATGGAAACTTTATAAAAATAGTAACTTACTAGGAATAGAAACTTAGTAAAACAAACTATACTTAAACACATGTTTAAACTTAAACATGGGTAACACACTTAACTACTCTTAAATGTCAATATGTTGACTTTCCTGCTCATTCGTTCAACTCTTTATTCCGAGGAATAACTCTCTCTCTACTTACTAAGGTGAATTCATAGCCCCTCTTTAATTGCTAGCAAACTTACTTACTTTTACTTGGGGTGAGACACATGCTGTTTTTACTTTTTACACTTTAGACACAAGTACCAAACTGCTAAACTATGCTATACCCGGCTATGTCTGACTAAGTCCCTACAGTGATATTTTTAATTGTTGCGGCATGCTTAATTATTGGGTGTAGGCCTATCGGGAGTAACGTCCCCGATACATTTGACCAAGTCATTGTATTACTTAATAATGAAATTAAACCGACAAGGACAGACACAACTTGTCATGGGGCAAACTTGAACGTTTAGTCTAAATATCACGCATTGGCATAACTTTTTGATCCTGCGGGAGATCAACTTTACAAACTAAATCTTGTGGTCTAAAACAACGACAAACTTTTTGTTAAACCTATGAACTTCACTCAACCTTTTTGGTTGACACTTTAGCATGTTTTGTCTCAGGTGCTGTTTGATTCGAGCTCTTATACTTATTGCTTATGTGATGCTACTTGGACATAGGATCAAGAGTTATCGCATCATTACTTCTGCATGTGAACATTTACGATATTGTTATTCCTGTCATTGTAACGACATTTCATTTTCCGCTGCGTACTCATTAAAGTTAAATTCATCATTTAGTATTGTTCTCGTTTATTATAATATGTTGGTATGTTTTGATAATAGTGACGTTCCTTCCAGACCCTATTGGGAGGATGTTACAACAGTACAATCCAAAACCCAGTACAAATCAGTGTAAATTATATTCATTCTTTATTTTTTTTATATATAAAATTCTGTACGATGGGAGGGATTCCTGTCGATCCAATTTGCTATAAACCAAACGAAATTATCAAGGATATTAACACATTCAATCTACTACGACACTTACCAATCCCAAACACCCTTCAAAGTCTTCTAACTATTGAAATTAAGCTGTATAATATGAAGAACACCTACGGTCCCCTGTACCATTACATTTTCATTAAATACTTAAATTCGAATCAGTTTTAAAAATCTAAAAATGAAATTGTGTTCTAAATCTCCTACTCAAACTATCTGAAAAGTCTCACAATCCAATTTTACTGATCGAATTCGAATTTTGCAAGTCAAACATTTTCTTAAAAAGTCAACTGATTTTTCAAAGATCAAATTGGAGTGTTATAAATCGATTCTGTTGAAATTGAGGATTCATACAGTTTCTAATAATCATTTGGGACATAATTCATATTGTAACTATTATCTAAAACGTCCTACAACTCGAAATCAATGATTATGTTGGAGTGTTCATCGCGAGTGTACACAGCAGGTTTAAAACTTTATTATTTTTTTCTGTTGAATCCATTTAACTATTACTGGTCGTTATCAACTCTAGCAAGTCTTAACTTAATTTTATAATTCGCTTATTGTCTGATTAAATCCTTTGGTCGATTGAAATTGAAGAAGAAGAAGAAGGAGTTATTTAAAATACGGGTTATATGTAATTGGGCACTGTTTTAAATCAGAAACTGGGCGACAGCCTGATGGTTCAGAGTGTTATGGTTATTCGAGAGGTTGGGAGTTCGAGCCCGGTCGTGGGCAATTTTTTTTGGGAAAACATTTAAAGGTAGCCTATTGTTATTATTATTATTATCTTTATTATTGTTATTATTATTATTATGGTTATCATAATGATTATTATTATTAGTGTTATTATAAAAATAACACAATTTATTACTAATTTCATTAATATTAGTATAAGTATCATTATATAAGTATTAGTATTATTATTATTGTTAGTATCATTATTAACATACATATACATATTATACTAATGATATCATTATTATCATAAGTATTATTAGTATTATTAGTATTATTATCATTATTATCATTTTATTATTATTATTAGTATTAAGATTAACCTTTGTACTGAAAATTTCATATTATAACAAGATTTCCTTTTTAATTAAAAACTATTTTTTTTATTAACTAGTATTATCTATATCATTATTATAAAATAATATTAATTATGAAAATAACAGTTTTGATAACATTGTTAAGATCATAATTATATAAATAAAGATTATATACATAAAAATATATATTTAAATTACAAAAATTAACTATATTAATATTTCTATATGTAAAATGAAAATATATAAATAAATAAATAAACTTATAAAATATAACAAATACATCATTAATAATAATACATAAATTTATTTGACTTCATTTATATGTGTTAATATATATATATATATACATGATATAGGTTCGTGAATCCAAGGTCAAACCTACACTTGTTCGATGTCGCTATATGTATTTTTACTACAAAATACAGTATGGTGAGTTCATTTGATTTCCTTTTACTCTTTATATTTTTGGGACTGAGAATACATGCGCTGTTTTTATAACTGCTTTATTAAATACTTTTGAAATATATTTTGAACTGCGAATACATGAAATGCTTTTATAAATGTTTGACGAGATAGACACAAGTAAAACATTCCTCGAATGAATTATTATGCAGACAGAAGTTCTGTGAATTATTATTGAATTAGTTGGACGTGATAATTGCCACTAATTATTGTGAATATTTTTCTCCTGATTATTATTGCTTGGTAACCTAAGAATTAGAATCGGGTATGGCCCTAATTCACGCGAATCCTAAAGGTAGCTACCGGGTTTAACACCCCCACCCAGAATGTTCACTAGACGGAAGAGCTAGTGAGCGTGGTGTTTAGTACTTCGAAGTTTATATGATTATTATACAGACGAGATGTTCTGTTTTGGAGATATTATTTATGCGCATTATATGTTAAGGTCGGTTACCAAGCCAAGCAATGAAAGTAAAGTGAATATTATGTATCGAGAGAATGATTTTATACACAGGTTATGTGTATGTTATTTTTGTGCACGGAATATGTGTACGGTTACTATGATTTATGAAAAATGGATTTCGTACACGAGAAATGTGTAATGTATTTAAAAGATATCGCATATCATGTACATTACAGGTGGGTATAGGATTCGGGCCCATTTGTACCATGCAGCATTTAAACCTTGTGGTCTATCAAAATGATGAATTTTATTGTTTTATGATAAACCTATGAACTCACCAACCTTTTGGTTGACATTTGAAAGCATGTTTATTCTCAGGTATGAAAGAAACCTTCCGCTGTGCATTTGCTCATTTTAAAGACATTACTTGGAGTCGATCATCGCAATGGAACCAGATGTTGGTGACTTCGTCCAGATGGATTAGGACGGGGTATGACATTTGTTTTGCTACAAAACAAAATAATCATGATAAGTTTGGTTCTAAATCTGAAAAATGTGTCTTTATTGGGTATTCAAATACTCTGAAGGGATTCAAATTGTTCAATTTTAATATCAAGAGATGTTAAATTCTATGAAAACATTTTTCCTTTTAAAATGAAAACTACTTCTGGCAAAATGGATCTCATTGAATCTGATTATGTTAAGTTTTTTTATACAGATTTTGAAAACAATCAAGGTGCTCCTTCTCAAGATCCCAATGATGATAATCATTCTGATCATGGTGAAGGTAATGACACATCTATATTGAGAGGTCAAGAATCTGTGCATATCAGTTCTTGTGAATCCTCTGGTACTGATCACACCATTGATGATAATCAAGATCAAACTGGTCCAGATCATGGTACTCATATAGGTGATGACACAGCAACACCAATGATGGACCCTTATGATAATAATCCCAGTACTTCTACTCAGAGTACTAATAATGAACATACCAAGGGAAATGGTGTTCAAGTTTCACTTGACACTAACTTGAGAAGGTCCACTAGAGAATCACTTTTACCAAAACACTTGGGTGATTATCATTTAACTGGCAAAGTTAAATATGGCATTGAAAGGTATCTTAATTGTGCAAAATTAAGTAATAAAAATCTTGCTTTTACTGTTTCATTAAATAAAAACATTGAACCCAAAATCTATCATGAAGCTTGTGTCAATCAAGTCTGGAATGATGCAATGAATGCTGAAATGGAAGCTTTGCATAGAAATCAAACATGGATTTTAACTGATCTTCCTCCTAATAGAAAGCCTATAGGCTACAAATAGATTTATAGAATTAAATACAAATCTAATGGAGAGATAGAGAGATATAAAGCTAGATTAGTAGCTAAAGGATATAGTCAAACTGAAGGTGTTGACTATGATGAGACTTTCTCACCTGTTGTGAAGATGGTCACTGTTAGATGTGTTCTTACACTTGCTGTTAACAATGGGTGGTTATTATATCAATTAGATATTAATAATGCCTTTCTTTATGGTGACCTTGATGAAGAGGTTTATATGTCTTTACCTCCTGGGTATTTTGACAAAAATGACAAAAGGGTTTGCAAATTAACCAAGTCTTTATATGGGTTAAAGCAGGCCCCCAGAAAGTGGAATGAAAAACTTTCAAATTGTTTAAGTGAAAATGGTTTTGTTTAGTCTAAGTCTGATACTTCTATGTATATTAAAACTAAAGATGACATCTTTGTTGTGTTGTTAGTATATGTAGATGATATTGTGTTAACTAGTAACAATATAAAAGAAATTAAATCTGTTAAAGCTTTCCTAAGCTCTAAATTTATGATTAAAGACTTAGGGTTACTGAAATATTTTCTTAGAATTGAAGTCACTAATACTGATGAAGGTTTGAATCTGTCTCAAAGAAAGTATTGTCTTGAGTTAATTAATGAGTTTGGTATATTAGCTGCAAAACCTGTTAACACTCCTATTGATGTTAATGTATCATCTTATAAATGGGAAAATGAAGATATCATTAAAAAACATGTATGTATATCAAAAATTAGTTGGTAAATTAATTTACATGACTGTGACAAGGCCTGATATTAGTTATGATGTTCATGTGTTGAGAGCCAATTTATGCATGCTCCTACTATTTCACATTTAAAATTAGCTTTTAGAGTGTTGAAGTACTTGAAAGGTTGTCCAGGTAAGGGTATTTCTATCAACAAAGGTATGAAAAGTTTTGATATTACTGCATTTGTTGACTCAGATTGGGGCAAAAACTTATTGGCTAGAAAATCAATTACTGGCTTTTGCATTTTTTTGGGAGATTCTTTAATCTCTTGGAAAAGCAAAAGACAGACAACTGTTTCAAGGTCCTCTGCAGAAGCAGAGTATAGAGCAATGGGTGCAGCCACTTGTGAATTAATCTGGATTTTAAAACTTTTAACGGAACTGAAACTTAAAAATTTAATTCCAATAAAAATATTTTGTGATAATTCTCCTGCAATACAAATTGCAGCAAATCCTGTTTTACATGAGAGGACAAAACATTTTGATATTGATTGGCATTATGTTAGAGAAAAAGCTTCAAGTGGTGTTATTAAAATTGAAAAAATTGACTCTAACCTAAATACTGCAGATTTGTTTACAAAGGGCTTAACTTCAGCTCAACATAATCTTTTTTGTAATAATCTTAATTTGAAAGATGTATTTACAAATTAGATTGAGGGGGAGTGTTGAAAGGCATGTTTATATTTTCAATCTCATTTGTAACTTATTTTAGTTTGTGCAGAATTGTAGATTAAAGTGTTGGATTGTTCTATGTTGATATTGGACTTAAAGCTTTAGGCTTCTGCTCTTGAATTAAAGCTTATTGGATTGAAGGTCATTTGGGCTTAAAGCTATGGTCTATCAAGGATAAAGCCCAAGATTGGTGCTCAAGTAATTCAAGTAGTATAAAAGGCCCTTATCAAGAGCAGATGATCATTCAGTCATTTGATACATTCTAAAAACACACACATATATCTGCTATTCGTGATCTTACAATTAGGGTTTTCATATTATCTTTGTATTGTGTAGATTCAATCATCTTGAATCTATTCTGCTGTCAAGCTATTCATTCTTGTGTGTAATCTCAACAACTGTTCAACATAATTTGAACAATTGATTATTGTGTATTCGACTGATTCATAGTTTAATATAATTTGTTGAAGTTTTAGTTTCTAAGATCTGGTGATCAGATTGTTATTTTTGTACACCAGGTCCATTAGAGGTAGTCCATTAAAAGGAACTCACTAATAGTGATCTATTAAAAGACTTGTGGGTATTAATAGTTCATAATAATACTCACGTCATCACATTAATATTGGGTCACATATTTTAAGTTGAAATACTACTGCGCCTTCTTTTCCAACTTGGCCGGGTCAAGTTGGAAGACACCGAATGCAATTTCTTAGACTCATAGGTGAGGTTCAATTATTATTACTGTATTTAATATTTAATAAGATATCTAAATACGGAGTATATATTAGGCACACCAACACCTTATCCATAAAAAGTATTGGTTGTAACTTGTAACACCAAGTAGTTTAGAAAATGACTTTTCAAGAGTTGCTATATGCCTATATCTGTGGTTCTTTGTTAAATTCCACTCTAAAACGTTTGATATTGATTTGGTCGTTATCAAGTTTCTAGAACTTATTTTGGATCAAAATATTAATATACTATTATTGCAAGAAACCCCCGACACTTTTGAAGCCACTAGTCAAGCCTTATTATTTGACATCATCTCATTATAGTTGAAATTCCAAAAATGAAGGCTAGTTTTGTTTCCCCAAGTAAGCACCTTTGACCCTAGAGTCAGATTATATTTTCCATCCAAATATGAGCATGATCTTATCCGAATATGAGCATGATCTTGGTCTAAAGATTCAATCAACATCTTCATTCATCACCATTAACTCCCTGTAATCTAGGTGGAAACGAAAGAAACAATTTTTTTTAGTATTTTAAAAGTTTTTTTAGAACGTAAAGCAATGGAGAGGAAATAATTGAAAAGGAAAAGCGAAAGAGTAATTTGTGATGAACACTTTCTCTCAAAAATTAGACGGACTGGAAAGGAAATCCTTATGTGACTAATTTATAAATCAAAAAATAGTATGTATTGTAAATTCAACCTTTTTTTTCGTTATACTTGGTTCAGAAGGTACAGTAACAACTTAGTCGATAAATTTTAGCTTAGCGTATGAACATTTTTCAAATACACAACTTTATATGGATATAACTACAAACAAATTATTTTTTTTTTCTTTCTCGTCTAACTAAAAAATGATTATTTTTTATAGCATGTTATTTTCCTTTCATTTCTTGCACTAATAAATATAAACTCTCTTTTATTCTTTTACTTTCTATCTTTCTGTACTAATTTTCTTTTCACTCCCTTCTTTTCTAGCTAAAAAAACGCGACATATCCACATATCGTTTGATTTGTAACTCATATATAGTCAGTGTAATTATAAGTGGTGTATTTTTCAGTGGTGTATTTTTCAGAGATCTACTGTTTATATTAAAATCGAAGTCTCAATTTTTAGTTAAAAAACGACCTCGTATCGCGATTTATGTGCAAATGTGTTATTTTCGAGTAATGTAATGTAATTCAAATCGATTAATCAATAGTGGTGGAGACTAAAACGAATTATAAATTAATATGCTCTATAGCAAGTTATGAGTAGTAAAATTTAGAGTTCGTGATCTAAATTTTTTTGATCAAGACCGGTTTAGGCTATTCTCAAGGATGCAAAATCATCTTGCGATTCGCAATAATGCTTTGTAATTTGTGATAGCGTTTTTGCAATAATGTTTATTTGGGGCGTATTGTTATTGATCCAAAAAATATGTGCATTTTCATTAACAAACCCATAAAAAATGAACCACTTGATGGACTTTTAAATATTCATAGACTCGATATGGGAATGGGCCTGAATCGTTGCAGTATGGAAGGTAAAAGATGGGCCGCTTAATGGACTTAAATTTACTGTGATTATAATTATAACTTTACAAATAATTTATGAAAGTTAAACTTATAGAATTATACCTCATGGGATGGGATTGAACCCACTAAAAATTTTCAAGGCTATAAGAGCACTAGTAACGGTCCGTCGATACACCCATTATTGGATCCTCCTTCCAACGGCGCCAATTTAGCAACGCGTGGTTGGATTCGTCATTGAAGCCCGCACTTGACTTTTTCGTTTTATAGCATTTTCGATCACGGGACATTTACTGTTTTTTGAACGTTAAGCATCAAACGGTTCGAAAATTTGAATGGGAATTTTTGAACATTAAGCATCAAACGAGTCACAGGCTATATATACATATGCATATGACTTTGAACACACACTGCATCACAAACACAAATTACACACACTGCAATAAAAAAAATCAAACATAATTCAGATTTTTCAAATTTCAACTTTAATTTCATGCCGCGTTTAACTGTTTCGATGGACGTTTGGTACGTGGGAGAACTAAGTGAAGACTGGAAGATGTACCTGGACGGGCAATGTAAGTCGTTCGAGTCACTCGATATCACCTATTGGGACAAATGGCGTTTTTGTGACTACATACGTGATAATGTTGACTTCGAGGCATCGGATTTTGCTTACTGTGATCCAGAACCTGATAAGTTCGAGTTTATCACAACCCGAGAAAGAGTGGCATGAAATTGTCGGGAGAGCCAACTCAAATGCAACTGAATCGAGTTGTATTGTATCGGTATTTGGACCCGACGTTTCTACACCCGACCTCATCCTCGCAACCCGCACAACAGTAGCGCTTCGGGACACGTGAGTGACGATACAATCGGGTCGTATTGAATTTTTTTTTCTTGGTTTAGGAATTTGTAATTTTTTTTTTTTTTCAAGAATTTGTAATGTTTTTTTTTAAAAGAATTTGTAATGTTTTTTTTAAGGAAATTGTATTGTTTTTCTTTTTTTTTTTTTTTAGGAATTTGTAATGTTTTTTTATTAGGATTTTGTAATATTTTTTTATTAATAAAATATTTATTTTAGGATTTTACATGTTATATATAAGTAATACAACAACAACAACAACAACAACAACAACAAAACTCAATACCACATGAGTAGTGTATGGGGGAGGTGATATGTAGACAATTCTTCCCCTATCCGAGAATAAAGACAAGTCATTTCTTCACCGAGAGTGAAACACTCTCAAGAGTAGAGAAGTCATCATCTCTTTATTCGACGGATAAAGAGATTGTTTCTGAGAGGACCTCCGGCCTTTAAGTAGGAAAAAGTTCAAAAAATAATGAAAATGGTAGAATCAAATTTCTATGAGTTTTAAATCCTGTCTGGAATTCAATTTAGACTCTAAGAGTTAGTCAAGTCGTCAATAAATCGAAGATTGATGTCGACTCAATAGAGTCGTAGTTATATATAAGTAATAAGTAATAACAATATATAAGTTTAATATAAAAAAAAATGGAGGTGAGATCAAGTGATGGGTACGTCATTGTTATTAGCAGTTTAGTGGTTGGTTAGTGATAGGAAGTAAGTGCTAATGTGGCAGTTAGTTATCTCGTGACGTTATGTCATGGGTTTTTTTTTTTTTTTTTTTTTTTGTGTGGGGCTAAAAAACGATAACATAGAATCAAATCTTTTCATCAATCGATGAAAAGACAAACAAAAATACAATCGATCCAAATGCAAACCAAGGCTCAGAAGCAAAAAACATTTCTTAAAACTAACCAAAAAATCTAAGCTAACTAAGCCCGAACCTTGAGCAAACGAAACACTAGCACGAACACGGAGCACAACCAATAAAACAAGAACCACTAAAAAATCCAAACAACCATAAAAACGAATCAAAACCGCTCAAAAAACTATCCGACAATTGTTTTATCTTTACCTTGACCTTTTCGGGTTATGTCATGGTTAAGAGTCCCTTAAACACTCTAATAATTATGCTTTTCTCGCTAATATCGATGAAGGACCACAACCCAAAAATGACCAAAAAGGTTGGATATATGCATCATGCTCATATCTTATTAAGGAAATAACGAATATCGATGCACTCAACAAAAGTTACATTTTCTTGTAACTTGTAAATGCACTACCTGCCTGCCACCTGATGTGGACCTCCAATATAAATTGCCAAAAATTAGTAACGATGATTCATTTATTTGTATCTTGTCTTTAATATTTATAAATATATTGTATATTTAAATAACTGTTACTAAAAATTGATATTAATTAAATTGTTATATACAATACGTACTTTTGGCAAAATCGGGCCTTTATCGGAAATTAAATTTTGGCCAAGTAGAAGGTATTGTTTTGTTTCTTTTTCCGATTGTACTTCTGATGTTGTCGCTGTGAATTCGATGAACGGATCCCGAGTGTTTGGCCACCCTATTTATGTGGGTTGGCCGATCCGGCGTGCCAATCGAGTGTCCCATTCATCTAATGGCCGTCACCGGTTAGCTCCTTCGGTTAAGTTCAGGAGTAAAATAGGTTTGAACCAACTTGTGACGAATTGACTAGAGTTTAGTATTTTGGTTGTCGGATTCGGTTCCTTTAGTCGATTTGAAGCTTCAAGTTTTTTTGTTAAAAATTTGGTTACAGTTTGCAAAGTTTCCAAAGTGGGCAATTTCGGTGCCATCATTATTTGTGATAACGCTGCTGGTTTTGAAACTTTGATGGGAACAGATTCGGACGAGTTTATTCTTGTATCTCCTTTGAAGGATATGGCTAGAAATTATTTTCGTTTCGCTTGGTTAGAAATCAAAGGTATCCCAATTGCTTATGCTTCGTCCGAGAGCGCAATTACGATTGCGAGTCTTTTCGGTGTTGTTTTAAAGATTGCGAATGTTTCTAGTGATTTGGGCAACGTCGGATCTTTTTACGCTTTCGTTAAAACTGGGAACCCGAAACATTTGCACGATTTGGTTGAGGTGGACCTTGAAGACGATTTGTTTTCGGTATGCAACGTTTGGGTTAACGAGTTAGGTGCTACATCAGAGTTTGAGTTGGCCGAGTTCCCCGCCGACTTAATTGCTATTACAAATCGGATTGTCCTTGCGGGACATCCTGTGTATGGTAATCAATCCGAGATCATTTCCGAAGCTCTGACTGCTAATGGTATTATTGGGGCCCAAAAGGATGATGATGATTGTGTTCGAAAAGAGTATGGGAATGATGATGCGATTGACGAGTTGGAAGATGTAACAACTCAACCCGTTGTCCAACCAAAAACGCGGAATATTTTTTTTTTTTTTTTACAGATAGGGTGCGCGGCGCGCAACCCTCCTTGTGCGCGGCGCGCACAAGGCCATTCAGCTTCTGTCCGGATTTTTACGTTTTTGCGTTAAAGATCTATCACTTCCCGACACTTTTAAACGAAACGACTTTCACAACATTTAATATTAGTTAAAACTAACACGTACCAATAATAAAATGAGTTTTACGACACCGGGCCCACATCGGCCGTTTTACGACTTTCGTACAAAATACAAGTTTTCGACCACATGATTTTTAACACAAAATAAAGACCGAGCATGGCGATTGGGGATGCGCTACCCAATCCTAATCAATCCATAAGCAAGTCTTCTAAAACGAACTACGCAAGTCCACTAGTCCCCACGCTTACCTGAGCCACCGCCTCCGTGCAAATCTATAAAAATATAAACAACGAGAGGGTAAGCTAATGCTTAGTGAGTGAGAATATACTACGTACACATATATGCATAAAATGAATACGCATCGCCAACACACAAATAGTAAACACATACCGCAATCCGAGCATAACTAAGCAATGTTATACTTAACGTACCATCAAGCCAAATCCACAAGATTAGCTACAACAATAATAAGTACATACGCTTATACAAAAGGTAACCAAAACTACAAGGTTAACCCTTTAACCTCAATCATACAAAAGTTGGCCGAACAACCCGAGCCTTAGTGAATTCGCACAACCCGATATTCACTTCTTCACCAATTTCACAACCGAGGTTGGCCGAACTACCCGAGCCTTAGTGAATTCGCACAACCTGAGATTCATTACCTCATCAATAAGATGACCGAACTACCCGAGTCATCATGAATCCGCACTACCCGAGATTCACTACCCAAATCAAAACCCACATCATCGGGGTTACTTAACTCCATATCACAAGTCCATGTGATAACGTACACACTAAGTGTGCACCTCACCAAAGGTGGTCAACCAAAACGCACAACCGTGCCAATTGGACCTATTACACAAGTCCATCAATTCCACCTACATGTGAAGTGAGCTCTATAACCGAGAACCACTCTACTCGACCCGCACCCATCCTACACATACATATGCACATAGGATATTAACACTCACCTTGTCGTCTTGATGAATGCTACCGAATAATCCGCAACTCGCCGATGAAATGTACCTATTCCAATGTCACAATACAAGTAACACGCTTAGAGTGGATTTACAAACCAACTCAAAACGACACTTAGTGCAATTTCGACCAATTGCACTTCCAACCACGAAACGCGCCCAAGCTAACCAATAATCACTAACACAGGTGAAAATGGTCCTAATACGCCAATTAAACCCAAACACAAGTGTTAAACACTTATCGTTCTCAAAATCACCCATAAACCCTAATTTTGACTCAATTCAAAATTAGTCATTCAAATACACTAAAATGGGTTCCAACACTTCCATAATCACCAAACCTAGTGATTAAACCAAATTCCAAGTCCTAAATCATGGCCAAGTCGGTTTCCAATCCAAAATCCACCACCAACAACAACAATAAACCCGATTAATAGCATCAATGAACTCACTTCAAGAGTTTAAATGGGTTTCTCTACAATTTAAGTTCAAACCCTAACTTGAATATCAAAATCAAACAATGAAATTCGGAGTTAGAACTTACCACAACAACCAAGACGTAGCTAGGAACGAGGTGAACAACTTTAACACTCGAGCTTTTGATCAGTTCAAGCTCATTCTTCTCCAAAACCTCAATTCTCTCTCTAGAACTCTCCCTCTCTCTCTCTAGATAGTTGAGAGTGTTTGTGGATGTAAAATATGATCCAAAGTTGGATCCAATCCAGCTGATAAGGCCTCAAATCCGGCCTCAAGTGACAAGACCAAAAAGCCCCTCATTTAACTCAAATAAGAAAAAGCAGAATTCTGTCAGTGGAAGGGTGCGCGGCGCGCTCACCTAATGGTGCGCGCGAACAATGATCTGAGCAGTTTTTGATCTTTTAAATTCACACTACGTTTTACGCCGTTTATGCACACCTTAGTGAATCCGCAACAACCCGAAATTCACCAACCCAATCCATATTTCCCACAACGAAATGACCGCACAACCCGAGTCATCGTGAATATGCGCAACCCGATATTCACTACCTCCACCACATAGTATAACCGAGGATGGCCGTACAACCCGAGCCTTAGTGAATCCGAACTACCCGACATTCACTACCTCCAACTATGAGTCCAACCAACAGGGACAATCGTACTACCCAAAATATTGTGAATACGAACAACCCGACATTCACGTCCCAAACCACACTCAAAGAATGGTACTCCCATTCCCCATCGGTACTCGAATTTCCCGATAACGTTATACCATACCGATATAACACTACACCCATGATGAAGTTAGCTTACCGAATCAACGGCCATAACCCACCAATCACATACGCTCTTTTGGCCTCAAACAACGAGTAGTGCCACATCGCGCACTGCTACACTATAGTGAATCCTAACGGATTACACTAACCATTCACCACAAACGAAGTATATACACATACTTAAAATCATTCCACACCGCCTGAAATTTCCGCACACAGATCATACGCACACGCGAACATTGCTATCACAATCGAGCAAGAACCACCCATATCACACATAGGCACAAAACAATAATTCTCTAGAAGAGAATCCGACACACACTTCCCTTAACCGAGGGATTTCACCTTGCTCGCCAAATACGCCCATTATCTCTCAACGAGATTCACCACATTACCACCTCGGTGATAATTCAAATCCGAAACCATAAGTACAATTTAACCGAAATTGTACTCTACCATAAATCGACCAAATCTAGGTCTCGACACTAATTCCGGATCTACTATGAGCATTATCCGAAATCTCACACTAAAATCTCCACGTGCGAGAGTGTAACTCCCCCACTTGGAACTACGTTCCATAACCGCATCGCCGTGGCAACATCATCCGCGATAATTACCACTCTCCGACATACGTGACCAATCTCTCCATCGGTCATAACACTCAAATTCTCATGAATTCATTTCGCACATTAGAAATTGACGCACACCATCACCCGTTGGCTTTATTTAAACAACGACACAAAACCAAAATAACCCGCACCTTGTACAACCGTACAATGCTACCAAAAGGTAGACCTTTCTACAATTGGGTTCACACAACCCATCACCACATCTTGCTCCAACCTTGAGCATTCGAAGGATCTTAACCTATCCTTCATCACTTCGATCGAAGCGTTTACCACAAATTACATGAACTTTATTCTTGCAATCCTTCGATTGCCATGGCTTGTCACATTTCCACCTAGTCACTCATGTACTTAAGGGTTTCTATAGGGTACCCAAAGTACAATGTAACCGCAACACCATCGGAGTCGAATACCACGCTAGTAGGTATAAACGAGGCACCTAACACCGCGTCGCGTAGACTACATTACCAACATATATCGAGATCAAACACTCGATCTTTAGGGTTTTATCCACCCGTCAAACCTCATGGTTCCTCGACTTCAATATGAAGACAAGCACGCGCTTAACGACCAAACACCAAAGCCCATTCCCAAGGCTTGGTAGAAACAATTCCTAACACTAAGGAATGCTTGGTTGCACCAAGTCTTACGCCCTTCGCCCATTAATCAAAACGTCGCCGTAGGGTAATTCCACTAGGAATGTCACCCATAACAGAATATGCACAACACAAATGCTTTCAACAAACTCGTACACAACGACTCATAATAAATATCTAAAGGACATATTTATTAAAACGAAACGTACCTTAACGTCTCCTTGCAGCATTCGCCGCCGCCAACTCGGGACAATCCGGCTTGCGATGTCCTTCTTTATGACAATAGTAGCACATTCCGTCGTCACTTCTCGGCATTGTGCCCTCCCATAACTTGTGGCCCCTAACACCACAATTGAAACATCTGGGCACACGAGAACTCATCGTGCCTTTGTCCACATTACCCATACTCGCACTTGCACCCTTATTTTTTCTTACTTAGGGCGCCGTACGAATCAACCCTTCTCTTACTCGGAGCATTATCGATTATCTCCCAAGGATATGGCTCAAAACCCTTAGCCACGGCAAATAGCTCGGCAAACGAGTTCACTTACCCAAGGCTTATCTTCCCACGTAACTCATCATTTAAAGCCTTACGGAAGTCTTGCATCAACAACCTTTCGTTATTCACATACTCGGGGCAAAATCGCGCCTTAGACATAAAAGTAGCCCGTAGAGTATTTAGGTCCATAGACCCTTGTCTCAACACGCGTATCTCCTCACGCATTCATGTCAAGTCGGCTTGCGTTCGGAATTCTTCAAAGAATTCCTTCTTAAAATCGCCCCATGACAAACTCATGAACGGTTCTTCGCCGACCGTATCAATCTTACCATCCAACCAATCTTCCGCACCATCTCGCAACAAACTAGTAGCGATTCTCGTCTTCTTGTCCGGAGGACACTCACTTGTACGAAAACATCCTTCGATCACCGAGATCCAACGAGTACTCACTAACGGATCGGGTTCTCCATGATACATAGGTGGTTTAGTCGCTCGAAACTCCTTGTAACTAAACTCCTTCTTACCATTACCCCGAGGCTCGATAAGCCTTCTTTTGAACTCTTCTCGGATTGTTTTCACTTGTTTTGCAACCTCGGCCTCAACCCTAGCCGCAAACTCATCGTCATTCGTCTCGATCTCGTTTTGCATCGTCATTCTAAGGAATGCAAAACGATTAGTCCACGAAAGTATAAACCACACACACAACACCGCCCCATCTTGCTAAACACTCGTCGTACATCACTTGTTAGACACGATTTGCACCCGTAATAAGGTTTGCAAGTCCTTATTACGCACACACGCCATATCAACTCGTTAGTACAATGACCGCCTCGCTCGATGATATAACCAACACAACATAAATAAAACACAACGCACTAATATATTAATAATATTCGCATATTAATATAAACGTTAGCCCACCTACAATTTAGGCACTAACCAAATTCCCATTCCAACCCGTAATCCCTACAAGTCCCGCAACAATTAAGCACACACAAAAGTCTAAGTCTAGGCACCTATCTCAAGTCACCTAAATCCCTTAGACCATGCTCTGATACCACTTGTAACAACCCAACCCGTTGTCCAACCAAAAACGCGGAATAATTTTTTTTTTACAGAAAGGGTGCGCGGCGCGCAACCCTCTTTGTGCGAGGCACGCACAAGGCCATTCAGCTTCTGTCCGGATTTTTACGTTTTGCGTTAAAGATCTATCACTTCCCGACACTTTTAGATGAAACGGCTTTCATAACATTTAATATTAGCTAAAACTAACACGTACCAATAATAAAATGAGTTTTACGACACCGAGCCCACATCGACCGTTTTATGACTTTCGTACAAAATACAAGTTTCCGACCACATGATTTTTAACACAAAATAAAGATCGAGCATGGCGATTGGGGATGCGCTACCCAATCCTAATCAATCCATAAACAAGTCTTCTAAAACGAACTACGCAAGTCCACTAGTCCCCACGCTTACCTGAGCCACCGCCTCCGTGCAAATCTATAAAAATATAAACAACGAGAGGGTAAGCTAATGCTTAGTGAGTGAGAATATACTACGTACACATATATGCATAAAATGAATACGCATCGCCAACACACAAATAGTAAACACATACCGCAATCCGAGCATAACTAAGCAATGTTATACCTAACGTACCATCAAGCCAAATCCACAAGATTAGCTACAACAATAATAAGTACATACGCTTATACAAAAGGTAACCAAAACTACAAGGTTAACCCTTTAACCTCAATCATACGCCGAACAACCCGAGCCTTAGTGAATTCGCACAACCCGATATTCACTTCTTCACCAATTTCAAAACCGAGGTTGGCCGAACTACCCGAGCCTTAGTGAATTTGCACAACTCGAGATTCACTACCTCATCAATAAGATGACCGAACAACTCGAGTCATCATGAATCCGCACTACCCGAGATTCACTACCCAAATCAAAACCCACATCATCGGAGTTACTTAACTCCATATCACAAGTCCATGTGATAACGTACACACTAAGTGTGCACCTCACCAAAGGTGGTCAACCAAAACGCACAACCGTGCCAATTGGACCTATTACACAAGTCCATCAATTCCACCTACATGTGAAGTGAGTTCTATAACCGAGAACCACTCCACTCAACCCGCACCCATTCTACACATACATATGCACATAGGATATTAACACTCACCTTGTCGTCTTGATGAATGCTACCGAATAATCCACAACTCGCTGATGGAATGTACCTATTCCAATGTCACAATACAAGTAACACGCTTAGAGTGGATGATGTGCGAAACGTGGTATATGAATTATCGTATGAAATAGTATGGAAAAATACCGATTAGAGATTGCTACACACTAACGGGCAGTGTATCCGATCGTGTAGTAGTATAGTAAATGGTAAAATCCGTGTATCGTTCCAAGGACAGTATCTAAATCAAATTAGGATTATAGACTAAATTGTGATTATCTAAGAAAATTACAAGTACAAGATATATTTTAGTTTGCCCTTTTACGATAGGCGAATCAAGTGATGAATAAGATTAAAAAGACAATATTTTTGGTATTTTTAGTTTATGAAAACAGAAAGATAGTTTTGAATTCAAATTAAAGAAATATGCTCATCTAGACTTTTTACCCTTAATGTTGAATGTTATTTAGGATTAAGATCGGATTGATTGGTTATGCACGAGAACTAATTGATGCAAGTGATGTTCTTATCATCTAAGACCTCCTATTTGTAATCAGCTAATTCAACTAGTTTGAAGACTTGAAGAATGATCAAGTCAATGGTGTGTTGTACATGATCCACTCATATATCAACTAAAGGTTTAACTTAGTTCATCCCCTTGGTCCGGTTAAATGCTCAATTCACCCAACCCAAAAAATTAACTAAGTATTATAATAAGATCCCTATAAACGTCACTAGATAAGGCAAATCACTAACACATGTTAATTGATGGAACTAGGTAGTTAAAAGTGTGTATAATAGATACTAAGAAATTGGTCATTCTCCTAGACAATTACACATACTAATTAAGCCATTCCAAAGTATCTACAAGAGTCGTTCTTACATTCTTATGTAAATTACCCATTTGAACTCAACTTATCCCTTTTGGTAAAAGACGGATAAACACATGTCACTAGGTGTAAATCAATACATTAACTTAACAAGATGATGTTTCTTAATCAAATGAACATATCAAGTAGTTGAATCGAAAGAATTAAACTTAACAAGAATGGTTCTTGTATTCAAACATCAAACTATCGTGCATAATTACAATCAATCAATAGTAAACATTCAACATCTTGGTTATTTATCTAGATAAACATAAAATGGACTAGCCAACAATCATGCTTGAAAACTTAAACATAACAGTAACAAAGATAGAATTCATTGTAAATACAAGATTAACCTTTTAGGAGAAATCTTGGATGAAGCTCTTGAATGATCTTGGATTCTTCAATAATTTGAGTGCTTAGATGCACTTTGATAAGCCTAGGAACTGCTTTGAATCGTATGTTTTCATCTCTGAGCAGAAAGGAAACTGGTCCTCTTTAAATGAAACTGGAAATGGAATTAAATAAGCTAAAAAGTTGGTGAAAAGCACTGTGCGTGGCGCGCACAGTAAGGGTGCGCTGAGCGCACTCTCACCTACTTCACTTTATACTTTACAGCTCGACTACGCACGTTCAAATCTGCTTTTCTGTCAAAAGTGCGCGTATGGGTGCGCTGAGGGCACCACTGTACGCGGCGCGCACCATCAAAAAGTGCGCTTGGCGCACTTTGGTTTTGGCCAAGAAATCCTCTGATCAAAATTATGCAATGTGCGCTGAGACTCTTCTGTCTTTGGCTCTCTGGTCTTGTTTTCGATCTCTGAGCTGTTATCATACATAATTTTCATATTTCTTCAAGTTTACAAAGATTCTAGACTATATTACAATACTATGAAATACAAACGGAATTACAATGTTTACATATGAAATTAATAACAATAGGATGCGATATTACGATTAAAGATATGACTAATTTGAGTAATATCAAAATCCCCCATACTTAACTCTTGCTTGTCCTCAAGCAAGTCTTGTTCTAATCATTCATATACAAAACACAAACATCAATGAATCACACGCATTATTTGAGGTACAAATTACACAAATCACACGAATCACGCAAAACACACACAAACTCACGCTATATGAAACCCATAATACACAAATGGAATACATACTCACACGATATAGTACACAAGTTTACACCATTGGAATACTTACTCGTTTAGGTACACACAATTTATGAAACACAAGCACACATTTGGATTTATTTGGGAGAGACGAACTTTGGAAAAAGTTCTTTTTAAAAGTTTGGATCCTTAGGGAAAATTGGATCTTTGAGAAAACGTTTTAAGATTTTGAAAATGTCAATGTTAGTTTTTAAACTAAACACGTTTTCCGGTTTTAACCTCAAATTCCGGTCGAGGGTAACTAAAAACCGAAGTCTCAGTCGGCGATTAGCAAGCAATCCGCCCTCATGATTGTAGTATCATGGAACTCTTAACCGAATGCCCAAAAAATGGTTTTACACAATATAGTTCATAAAATAGCATAGGTTTTAGAAGAAACTTATACCGTGTCCAAATATCATCGGTGAACCATGAGTTTGCACACCTCAATTTGTTATGGTATATGTATGTTGATCGCGGTCAAACATAGATGCGGTTGATCTTTACGGAGATCATCCATCTGAGGATTAGATTCATTAGTCTTATAAGCTAATTTGCAATGTGCCCCCCATTGTACGAGACAGATCCATCTCATGGTTAGGATAAGTCTGACCACCAAAAACCCTGTTTGATGCTGAGGTGAGGTGGATTTCCAGCCGATGATAGAGATGACTTTTCAAGTTTTTTCGTCAACCTACAGTTGTTCTGGACTACATCTTCTAACATAAGTTAGCAAGTGTGTCATGATTCATCCTTTTCGTTCAGTGATTTTTAGTTCTTTTATTTCCAAGCCAAAAGTACTTTAATCGTTTTAACTTTGCAAAAATTTGTGATAATAATTCGAAAAGATTAGTGACATCCCCCACACTTGACTTTTTCGCTAATACTTTTAGTTCTAAAATTTAAAATTTTTCATAAAATGCGACAATAAGCCAAGTTGTATTGCATATCCGAGAGAATTTCCCCCTCCCCCACACTTAAGATTAAGTAAGGCCCTCATTACTTAAAATCAGAAATAATTTAAAAATTCGCGATGGCATTAGTGTAAAAAGAGTTCGAAAAACCTTGGCATAAAGTCGAAGATCGTGAAATGTAGGTGAGCGATGGCACTGAACTTAATGTCAGCATAAGAACATCGTTCATTCCTTGATCTCTATCACAAATTCCCAATTGATTGTACTTCGCTGAACTTAATGCCAGCATCACTAAACCTTAACAATAAGAAATAAACAAACACACAAAATAGAATAGATAAAAGTGGTGTATGTAACACAACCACCACAAATGTCAAGCGTACAACATAAATATTCTAATTATTACACACCATTGTCTTAAAAGAAACAATTCTGAAAAATTACCAAATGTTACCAAATATTACCAAATAGGGCACATGAGCCCTCTAAGTGTCACCGAAGAAGTTACCAAAAGGCCAGCCGGAGTAGGTTCCCGAACCATCATTCCTAGGTCTTCCCTGCGGGTATTACTCCTCAAAGTGTCTTTGAGCATCTTGCATGGCCGCCTGTTCCTCATATAACGGAGGACTCAGAATTCGGTTTGGGGTGTTGTAGTAGGTTGGATGTTGGTTGGATGTTGGTAGGAAGTAGCATAATATTCTTGTGGGTTTTGCATATATAAACCAACATTATGGCGAAGCCAATCGCCCTTGTAATTCCCCCACCTTTGGTCATACCTTACCGCCCTATTGTGCTCACGTTGTTCTTCATGATATTGGTTAAATTGTTGCCTTTGTTCCTCATATTGGTTATCCCTGTGTTGATAACCTACCCTCATATCATGAAAACCGGAAATCACTTCCTCCATGAAAGGACCCGTTCATACACATTATAAACGATTCACAATAGTTGATTACATTGCGAGGTATTTGACCTCTATATGATACATTTTACAAACACTGCATTCGTTTTTAAAAGACAAACTTTCTTTACATCGAAAATTGACAGGCATGCATACCATTTCATAATATCCACTATCCAACTATAAATTGATTTAATAATAATCTTTGATGAACTCAATGACTCGAATGCAACGTTCTTTGAAATATGCTATGAAAGACTCCAAGTAATATCTTTAAAATGAGCAAATGCACAGCGGAAGATTTCTTTAACACCTGAGAATAAACATGCTTTAAAGTGTCAACCAAAAGGTTGGTGAGTTCATTAGTTTATCATAATCATTTATTTCCATCATTTTAATAGACCACAAGAATTTCATTTCCAGTTCTCATAAATATACGTCCCATGCATAGAGACAAAAATAATCATTCATATGGTGAACACCTGGTAACCGACATTAACTAGATACATATAAGAATATCCCCTATCATTCCGGGATCCTCCTTCGGACATGATATAAATTTCGAAGTACTAAAGCATCCGGTACTTTGGATGGGGTTTGTTAGGCCCAATAGATCTATCTTTAGGATTCGCGTCAATTAGGGTGTCTGTTCCCTAATTCTTAGATTACCAAACTTTATAAAAAGGGGCATATTCGATTTTGATAATTCAACCATAGAATGTAGTTTCAATTACTTGTGTCTATTTCGTCAAACATTTATAAAAGCGCATGTATTCTCAGTCCCAAAAATATAAAGGGTAAAAAGGCAAATGAAACTCACCATACTGTATTTCGTCGTAAAAATACATATAACGTCATTGAACAAGTGCAAGGTTGGCCTCGGATTCACGAACCTAAATTAATTATATATATTTATGTGTTGGTCAATATTTGTGTAACAAATTAGGTCAAGTCATAGTGTACCACAATCCTAATGCTCGAGACTAATATGCAAAAGTCAACAAAAGTAAATTTGACTCAAAATAATTTCCAAAAATCTATACATGATTAATATATAGTTTAAATATCGTTGTTTTATATTTTTAAATATTTTTAAAAGCTTTATTAGAGTAAATAATATAATTTATTTATTAATAAATAAAAATTTATATTAAATTTATATAATAAAATATACTTATATATATATTAAGTAATAAAATTTATAGGGTTCATTTAATATCATAAAGATAATATGATAGGTATTATTAAAGTAAGTTATTACACGTAGTAAAATATGTTTGTATCACATATTTATTTGATAAAATAATATCTATAATGATAGTAAGTAAAAGTTGTATTATTTTGTAATAATAATTATTATTATAAAAATATCAATATTTATAATTACTAAGATGACATTATGATAAAACGATAATTCTAATTATGATAACTTTAATATTTACGATAATTTTTAATATTATCTTTAAAATAATAATTCTATTTAAAATAATAATGATAATAATGATATTTTATAGTAACAATGACATTTCTATTAAAATGATAATTTTTGTTAAAATGATAGTTTTAATACTAACGATACTTTTAATAATAATAGTAATGATAAAAATAATAAGAACGATAATTTTACCTAAATCAATATCTTATAATATTTTAATTTCATCATGATACTCTTACTCATTATTTCTTAATCGTTTTGTTTAATAGCTTTTAATCGTCTTTTATATCGTGTTGATAATAATGATAATAATAGTAATCAAAATAATTAGGTGTTACAAATATTTGTTTTAATTACACTAATATTAATAATGATAGTTACTATAACATTATTAACGATAATACTAATAATTATCTTAATGATAATATAGTAATAATAATAATAACAATAACAATAACCATTTTTAAATAATGATATATATATATATATATTAATAATGATAATAATAATAATAATAATACTAATAATAATAATAATAATAATAATAATAATAATAATAATAATAATAATAATAATAATAATAATAATTGGATAATAATAATAATACTAATTATAACTTTAACGATAATAACGATAGTAATAATAATAAAAAAATAACAATTTTTAATGATAAATCCCTTTTATTGATAAAGATAATAATAATGATAATAATAAGATAAAACTAGAACGACGATAAAAACGACGATAATAATAATCATTTTTAATAAAAATATCGAAAATTCAATTGATTATAACTTCTAATCCGTTCATCGAAACCATTCGATATCTAAAGGAAAAGTTCTTAATTTTTCGCTAGCTTTCCAAGGACATGCATATCTTATACCTTATCTCAACCGCAAGTGTAACTAATTCAAGATTCAACCTAACCTGTCTAAGGGCAATATCAAAAGTACAAGCATGCATAATCCTAAATACTCGAGCACTAGTTAGAGATACACTATTAGTATGTAAAAGTTAAATTATGAGTACTCACGTATCAATATTGAGATTCAATATTGTAGGAAAGGTACGTAGACGCAACAAAAATGATAAATACTATATTGACCTCACGAGCATACCCATGAACCATACTCAATCACCTCCATAGCTATAACCCATAATTTCCTTAATCCTATCCTACTCGAAAAACAATTTCGAAATCACTCGGACAGCACTCCGTCGTAATATTTTATGTATACTAATAATATCTTGAAATAATACGGAGTAAATATATATATGTAAATCGATTGAGAGAGTTTAGAGAAAAATATTTTCAAGTTTCTATGAAATAATGAAACCTATTGAATTCTATTTATAATAGATTTTTGAATTATTAAAGTGAATTATTAAAGTGAATTATTAAAGTATGAATTATTAAAGTGAATTATTAAAGTATGAATTATTAAAGTGAATTATTAAAGTATGAATTATTAAAGTGAATTATTAAAGTACGAATTATTAAAGTGAATTATTAAAGTTAAAGTAAAGTAAAAATAAAGTAAATGTAAAGTTTAAGTATAGTAAAAGTATAAAACTATGTACGTATAATACGCGTATAAATATATATAATATTAATTTAAATCGTTATATATATTTAATAAAATAAAATATAAATATCGTTATCTTTATCATACTAGTTAAGTAATGAGTTGTCAAAAGTGGTTCTAGATATTTATAAAAGTTATATACGTTTTAATAATAAAGTTCTTTTTAAACTGAAAACGTTTTTGTACGTTTGAAACTAAATAGATCAATCGAGTCTTTATGAGATTCAATCTTCCACTATCCTTTATCTAGTTCTCAATGATTGACAATTTGTTCTTATTTATAAATCACTTTACCATTTTCTGAATATTGTTAAAACGAAAAGATTTCTCAAATTAACGTGGGCCTTTCAACAGAGACTTGTAATCATAATTCAATATATCTGATAATTCAATCATTTGATCTTATCTTCTAATTTCATTGATAAACATTTTGAAACAGATACAATCATATAAAGTATTTAATCTAATATTTTGTTTACGTTTCAAGTTATAATATATATACACATATACATATATAATCATATTCGTTTAATGGTTCGTGAATCGTTGGAACTTGGTCGAGGTTGAATGAATGTATGAACATAGTTTAAAATTCTTGAAATTTAACTTAACAAATATTGCTTATCGTGTCGGAAACATATAAAGATTAAAGTTTAAATTTGGTTGGAAATTTCCGGGTTGTCACACTCCAACTCTTCTTCCCTTGACCTTTGTGTCCGCCTACGCCTTCGCCTTTGAGCTTGTGGTAACTCTTCTTCAGTTTCAGGTTCTTCAATGCGAACCTCTCCCTCCACATCATCTCTTCAAACACCGCTACCACCCGCTTCATGATCATGGGCACGTGGTGGTTCGTTTACCCTCGGGACAAATGGAATAAGCCTTTGATGATTATTGTAGCTCAAAAATTCTGCATTCAGATAATAAGTTTTGTTTAAAGGCTTCATTGTTGTACTGTTTGGAATCAACCGAGAGAAATCAACACCAAAATGTCTGGCAATCTGGGTGATGTAATGCCCACCAACAATCTGATTTAACCCTCTATCTCCCCGCGAATTGTCAAGATAATCCGCCAAAGTAGATGGAATGTCGACACTACTTTGGTTGTAGATTTTGTCTACAAGAAAAACATCTTGACGTGTCACCTTATTTATGCCATGTTTTCGTACATTAAATGTACATGCAACTAGTCGATGAAGCATTATTTTGTCTTTATCATGTATATCGGTGAACTTGCTCCGGCTAGAGGAGAATTGAGTGTCACTCATATCATTCCAAAATGGGCGTGGATCATAAGAATCGTCAAAATACTCGGCTGACCGTAAGTAAGCATTGAGTTGGGCATCATCTAGTTCGATATACAGATCAAATAGTCGGGCCAACTCAATTTGAATAAGTGCCCGATCGATCCCACCTAAACGAAATCTCATGAAATTTTGATTTGTCGGGTCCATAATGAGATCAAAATGTAAGGATGCTATGAATTCTTTGCATAATTCTGGGTATATGACATCATTGAATCCCATAATTCTTTCCCATGCCCTGACTGTTATTAACCTGCCAGTTAAAAGCCGGTATTTAACCTCCAACATTCTTGACACTCTATCATATTCCCTTGCTTCAACCAATGGAGCCAGGTCAAAATACCAAGTGGCATCACATGTTTTGTTCGCTACCCAATTATATGCACTTGCGTAATCCGGATGATCCTGGACATAAGCTAACAAAACCCTTGGATCATTTTGATCCGATGATCCTTCGGGTGAAGATTTTCGTTCATTCGGTGGAGAATTTTGTTCATCCGAAGAATCTTGTTCTTCTCGGTATCGGTGGGAAGGTTCTTCTTGTTGTTGACTTGCCCTTGATCTAAAGTTGTACTGCACACATAAAACATACACCAAAACAAAAGAGGCGCATAGACAATAGTATGCATTAGTGTGAGTTCATCATAAATCAAGTATATGTTCAAAAATACATATAGCACATAATCATGTTAATCATTCATGTAAACATTTTCTCAAAAGATCCAAGATTAACATAACAAATCTAGCGTTTTAGAAACCAAATTTGAACATGAACCTCATATCATTCTCATCCCCCAAACTACCACATTAGATACAAAGTAATGGAAACTTAACAATTGTCAAGTATTTATATCAATTAAGAACCAAAATATGTTAGATTTCCAAAACATTAACCATGTCATGCTCAAAATGTGATACATACTTATGAAGTACACAAATTATCTCAAACATTCACAAACACTTTGCTAGGAACCAAATTCAACCAAATTCAAAGCCAAAATTCGGATTTAAATTTTACATAAACCCTAGAATCATAAATATACCCTAAAAACACAATGTAATATGATTTCAAGGCATACAAGGCAATTATAACAACCTAAAGCATGTTAATGTATAGAACAATTATCAATTCAAGAAAACCCACATAAATTTCTTAAGCAATTTGAAAAATTAAGCATAAAATCGAAGTATTGGAAAGAAAATTAAGTGGAATCATATGAACATACCCTAGGCATCTTGATTTAGGCTTTGATTTAAGAAGAATTGGTTAAAATTGGAAGGATTGAAATTAGGGTTTGGAGTGTTTTAGAGTGAAAGAGAGAATGAATCTGCAATTTTGGGTGAGGAGTGAGTGAAAAACGAGTGTGTGGTTGTAAAGAGGAGATAAAATCGTGGGCCCCACAAAAATTTGAAGCTGATCCGACCAAGATTTAAGAGTGCGCCAAGCGCACTAACGATCTGAGCTAAAAAAACTTCTGACCCAGTTTTTGCAAAGTGCGCTGAGCGCACATCTTAGGGGTGCGCGACGCGCACAGTGATTTTCAGTTGTTTTTCGCGTTTGGTCAGTACAGTGAGGTTGGTAACAGATTGGTGAACGTAATGGCATTCAACAAAAATTAAAATCACTCAAAATCATGTAATTCACACAAAAACCTATTTTTAACATTTGTGAAGGTTTTAAAAACACGAGTCGCTTCACCCGACTCTTCCCCCAAACTTAGGTAGCTTTGGGGTTGAAAATGAGTTTTACCACATCTTCAATGTTCAACCCGGAAATTTCCGACCAAATTTAAACTTAATCTTTATATGGTTTCAATACGATAAGAAAGTATGTAATGTTAAGTTTAGAAAACTTTGGAAACAATGTTCATACATTCATTTAACCTCGACCAATTCCCGACGATTCACGAACAACTATTTGTAAATAGATACATATGTATCTAAATATTATAATTTGAAATATTATTTGAAATAATATATGATTTATTTGTTGGAAATAAATATGTAAAATTATATGAGATATAATAAAAACTATTATTATAAATATATAAATAAATAAATATATATATAATTAGGTGTATAAATATTACTTGTAAATATATATATAATCTATTTGTTTAAGAATATATAATATATTATTTTAGTAGTTAAACTTGTTATTTAACATTGTTTATATATAGAAAGAGAACATATTAAAAGTTAATGAATTCGAGCTTAATTAGTAAACGTCAGTAATAGTCGGTTGATACTTCGTTAGCATTCATATAGATTTAATATAAGTTTATGACGGATTAAAATGAAAGTTGAACTGTAAATCGATTATGAAGCTTTTAGATTTGTTAAAAGTATTTTTACCTTTTTAAGTTTAAATATTAGTACTCCGTACATATAAATCGGAACAGGAAAATAAATAATTTTTGAACCTTTTTGATCGGGTTTCAAACAGGTAATGAGTGAAATAATTAAATATATTTAATCTAAAAATTTGGGATTTTTAGAAATACTTTTATACGTTAACTGTTTAGCAATGGACACGATGTAGCCGTCTGTGAATGAAATATTAAGCCAATAGTAAACGACGGCTATTATTATGCACGTTTATATTCCTTTGTGTATTATTATATTATTATTAATTATTAATAATATTATATTATTTCTTTTAATTGATTGAATTATACCCGTAAATTTTGGAATGATTAATAAATTGTTACATGGTGTTCTTTTGTCACTATCACCATAAAATGATATACATACAGATACATAGACTTGATAAAATAAAAACTCAAAAACATCACTTGATACCATGGTTGTGTCAACGCCCATTTTATCACCACTATCTTCACCACCTCCGGCTAGTTTCGAACACACATCACCTCGCCACCTACCCACCGTGAGCTTCCACACCATCTTTCACCATTTCTAGACCCCGAAACCCACCACCATCGGCTTCTATCACCCACACATACACCATGCCGTAAACCATCACCACTCCCTTTCTCTCTTTTCTCTTTCTCTTGTTGAAAACCGCCACTAATCACCACCAATTAATCGCTACAACAGCCACCATTTACAACTATGTGAATTTCATCACCTGTATCGTTACTATTTCTGTTTGTGGGTTACTGCTGCAGTCCTTTTGTTGCTACTATGTTATCTCTTTCGAACAAAAAACCCAAAGACATCAAGTATTATGTGTCTGCTTTTTATTTGAACTATTACTGTGACTGCTGTGTTTTTTTTTTTACTCACCATCTTCAAACACCAAACCATCACCATCGAAATAAGCAGTCTCAACTGTTTCGCTATTTCTGTACCTGTCTTTATATTATGTTAAGTGACAACGATGAAGTTATAAACAGTGATGCTCGACGACTGAATAACGATGGTGAGGAGTGATTAAGTCATGATGATGATGATGATGAAAGTTGGAGACGATGAACAATTAAAAGAAGATGATAAAATCGAAGATGATGGTGATACTGATAAAGAAGACGATGAAACCGTGATGTTTACAATTATATAAATGATGATGATGGTTATGGATGTTGAAAATGATGATGTATCGATGATGATGATAATGATATGTTGAAGGTTACGATCATTATGATTATGATGTTAATTAGTATAATGATGTCACGATTAATGATTGGATGATGATGACTTCTGCTTCCTATTCGATTTCTAAATACATCGATCAATATATGTTGGGCCGAGACTTTCTTGCTAGACTTTAGTGTCAAAAAGGGCTGTTACATTCAGTTTGGGCCGAGGCTTGCTTGGTTAGCCTGTTGGGCCGTAACCCAACTCCAATTTCTTTCATGAACTTGATCTTATGACGGTTTAATACGATAAATAACTATGGGTGTTGAAAGATAACAGAAAAACAGTTATGGCAAAGTGGTTTAGGGGTGTGTGGGTGAGCGAGTGGTTGCCGGTTCGATCCCTACTAGTGACATTTTATTTTTTAAGCTTGTCTTGAGGTAGTTAAAAATTATTATTATTATTATTAGTATCATTTGTATTAAAAACTACCGTTCTCTTTAAAAAATATCATTTTTATTATTATTATCATTATTAGAAAAATTATCATTTTCATTAAAATCATTATTTTTACTATCAATATTATTATTCTTACATTAATATCACAATTTTTATATTATTATTATTACTATTAATACTAGTATGAACAATTATTTTATCAAATAACTATTAGATATATAAAACTATATTTACTACATGTAACATAATTTTATTAATATTTTTATAATAAATATTAATGAATATAACTAATTAGATTATTAATGAAACACCTAATTAAATCAATAATAATATATAAATTTGTTCGATTACCACTATATGTGTTAATATATATATATAAATATATATATATATATATATATATATATATATATATATATATATATATATATATATATATATATATATATATATATATATATATATATATATATATATATATATATATATGATATAGTTTCGTGAATCCGAGGCCAACCCTACACTTGTTCAATATCGTCATGTGTATTTTTACTACAAAATACAGTATGGTGAGTTTCATTTGCTCCCTTTTTAATTTGCTTTTGCAATATATATTTTTGGGCTGAGAATACATGCGCTGCTTTTAAAAATGTTTACGAAATAGACACAAGTACTTAAAATACATTCTACGTTGAGTTGTACCACTGACATACTTCCCTGTAGCTTCGTAACTACTATTTACATGGGTATTGTAAACGCGAATCCTGTTGATAGATCTATCGGGCCTGACAACCCCAACCGGACTGGACGACCAGTATTCAACGGTTGCACAGTACTTCGTTTTGTAGGCTACACCTGGTACAGTGTAGTGAGATTTCATAATAAAGGGAATATGCGACGTTGATTAATAGTTAAGTATGGTTACCAAGTGCTCAACCACTTATGGTTCCAATAGGAGTTTTGTATGTAACATCCCGCCTTTTTTCGTTTACTTTTTCGTTTAACTATTTAAATTTCGTTATATGTTTATGACATCCCTCGTTAATACGCGTTTTAAATTATCTCGTTTAGGTAATTCACGCACTCGAATGAAACTAGAGGGACCATTGTTGCCAAGTGACCAAAGGTGTGACTAGGTCAACTAGTCAACACCCTTTCTCCACCATTCATTAATTTCATTTCATTTCCATTTTCATTAAATACTTTCCAACTTTCTCTCAAATCTTCAAACAAGGAATCATCATCTATTTTCAATCGATCAAGCTTCAATCCAAACAAATTACATATTTGGAATCCTTGCAACTTCCTCTTCGATTCCATACCGACTTCATCAAGTTTGGGTAACTTTCTAAAATCACTAGATTTTGTGTTCTTGATGTTCTTAACTTATAAAGTTGTTAATTAGTGTCTATGGCTCAAGTCTAGCATGAATATATGATTTATATATTTGATTTAATTATTTGAAGTAACTAGCTTGAATATGAACTTTGGTGGGTTTGATTTGGTGATTTGGTTGTTTGAATATTGTTAAATATTATAAATGCATGTATTAAATGTGTTCCTAACATCACTAGCTTCAACTTGATGTGTAGGTTGATTGAGAACACACCATAAACTTGATTAGTGATTTTGGTGAATTTGGGTTAGGGTTTGATAAGCTTGAAATGAATATTTGATGCATTAAATGCCATGAATTATTGTTAGTAAGTAGTTAGTTGTATTGTATGCTCGATTACCTACAAAACGGCGTGTTGTATGTATGCATTAAATGCCCGAATCATAAATGTGCACTTATCAAATTTGAGTATTAAATGTGTGCATTGATTGATCATTTGATTTGTAAAGTCGGTTATTGAAAATAATGTTTTCGGTTGGTGAAATGTGCTTAGTTGTCTTCCTTGTCAAAAGAGGTTTCCAACGATATAAAATGCGAGTCCTAAGTGTTTACGGTTTGTGATTTGTGTTCGATCGAAGTTTGAAAAAAGACTTGAACAATTGAAACTGACCAGGTACCAGCACCCGTTAAATTCCGCGGCGCGGCAGCCTCGGGTCGCGGCGCGACCTAAGGCGTGTTCAGGTTCTGACCTACATGTCAATAATACGAAAAATGTTTGGCACGCTATGGACCTTCGATTCACATGAGACTTGTTCTAACATGCTTATATATGAATAAAAACCTCAGAAAAATAGTTCGGGACCCGACCCGAACGTGTTGACTTTTTCGTTGACTTTGACCGACCAAAGTTTGACTTTTTGTCAAACTTAACCAAATGATTATGCAACCTTCCTAGCTTGTTTCTATACTTGTATCTTGTATGAAACTTGACAAATTGATTCACATGCTACATAATCGAGTCGTAACGAGCCATAGGACTAATTGAACATCTTTGACCTATCGTGTTTACCGTTATTGATATGACCTATTTGTTTAGGTCAAGACTAGCTTTGTCCTTTGCACACGTTACTTTGTGAAGTACTTTTCATACGTGCACTCAAGGTGAGATCATAGTCCCACTTTTACTCTTTTTGAACTTACATTTGGGATGAGAAAACATAAACATTTCTTTTACTAAGTGAACACAAGTACAGGAAAACAAACATTCTACATACGAGTTTAGAACAAAATCCTCAATTCGATTATCATTAGTTACACTTGCTGGGTGTAAGCGAGAACTTATGTTGTATGGATCCATATGGGTTTGACAAACCCTCATTCAAACGGTTCGCTACCATTTACGATTGAAATATATTTTCGAGAAACAGTGTATGTTCTAACACTATTGTGATGGGGTTCTATGGAAGGAATGTTAAGCATTGATAATTGAGTGCTCGTGAAACAAACTTTTGGAATGTATTACTATTATATCAATGTTACAAATCTTGTGGTTCACTTGTACTTAATTACTTAAACCTATGATTTCACCAACGTTTTCGTTGACAAATTTCTATGTTTTTCTCAAGTCCTTGAATGTTTTATGATACATGCTTCCGCTCATTACTTTTGATACTTGCTTGGATGTCGAGTATATACATGCATATATGGAGCATCTTTTGGCTACTTTTAAATCGTGTCGCATAGATTTCAATTGTACTTATAACTTTGTAATGAAACTCTTGGATGAACGATTCTTGTAAACTTGGGAACAAATCTTAACTTTTGAAATGAATGCGACATATTTTCGGTCAAACGTCATTTTAAAGACTTATGACCACATAATGGGACCTAAGTAGCCGGCGCCATCAGTGACGATTTTGTTGGGTCGCTACAGATGGTATCAGAGCGTTGGTTGTAGGGATTTAGAGTTCATTGGTGTCAACCCCGAGTCATAGGGTACATTAGTGAGTCTAGACTACAACCGGCATATAGACTTGAAGTAGGAAATACTTGACTACTTGTGCATTATACTCGAACTCTTCTATCATATCTAATTCATATTCAACCTTAATCTCACGTTACTTGATTTAATTGACGTGCCACCTTGACTATATGAAATAGTGTCGAATGCACATATGAATTAGGGTAATATAATTTCCGGGATTATATTACGGTGACTCATATGAACGTTCCGACATTATGACATAAAGAATTTAAGGCAAGTCAAGGAAAAATTTCTCTCTATCCTTATTTCATATCATGGTTAGTATTATTAAGAATACTAATCAATGGCATTCTTTTGTTTTGAAGGAACAATGCCTCCTCGTCGTGTGCCACACCATGAGACACCCGAACAAGCTCTACAACGAATGGTAGCCACCGCCGTAGAGGCGGCCATGGCCGATCACTCCACCAACAACAATAACAATAACAACAACAACAATCAAGGGGCCGGTAACTCAAGCGAAGGGTGCTCCTACAAAGCCTTCATGGGGTGTAAACCTCACACCTTTGATGGAACCGGGGGACCGGTTGTACTCACTCGATGGTTCGAACAAACGGAAGCCATTTTTAGCATAAGCGGTTGTCGAGACCAAGATAAAGTCAAATATTCCACTCACACTTTCGCCGGTGTCGCCCTCACATGGTGGAACACCTATGTACAATCGGTGGGTACCGATGAAGCTCACGCCCTCTCTTGGACCGACTTAAGGGAAAATATGATCATCGAATATTTCCCCCGTGAAGAAACCCGAAGGCTCGAACAAGAGCTAAGAACTTTGAAAGCGGTCGGAAACAATCTCAAGGCTTATAATCAATGATTTTTCGAACTAGCCTTGATGTGCCCAAACCTTGTGAACCCCGAAGCTTTAAGGGTTGAACTTTATATGGATGGTCTCCTAAAGAGCATCAAACACGGGTAATGTCATCCAAACCCACTAATCATCAAGAAGCTTTGAACATGGCCCGCAAGTTGATAGAAACGGTGGACGAAATCGTAGTGCCGGCACCTAAAGCCGAGGATAAGTTGGGTAACAACAAAAGAAAGTGGGAAACCCCTCAATCAAGCAACAACAACTTTGCCAAGAAGCCTTACACCTCCGACGGCAAGAAGGGTTATGCCGGAAACCTACCTCTTTGCAACAAATGAAACAAACATCACTTTGGCGAATGTGGCAAGCTAATTTGCTATCGGTGCCAAGGAATTGGTCATAAGGCCAATGAGTGTAAAAGTGTCGCCCCCATCGCTCGAAAGGGGCCCAATGCACAAAAAACGTGCACTTGTTACGAATGTGGCCAAACGGACCATTATAGAAATGCATGCCCGAAGAAGAAAGATAACCCCAACACACGCGGCTGAGCTTTCAACATCAACACCGAGGAAGCCCGAGATGACAATGAATTAGTCACGAGTACGTTTCTTCTCAACAACACTTATGTTACTTGTTTATTCGATTCGGGTGCCGATAAGAGTTTTGTATCCAAGACTTTGACTCATTCTTTTAACACTCCACCACTTTCACTAGATACCACTTATACCATTGAAGTGGCCAATAGAAAACTATTAAGTGCCGACACATATTACCGGGAGTGTACGTTAAACATTTTGGGTAATGAGTTTGAAATTGACTTGATACCCATGGAACTAGGAAGCTTCGATGTAATAATCGGTATGAATTGGCTAGCCAAAACGAAATCTCACATCCTTTGTGATCTTAACGCAATCCGAATTCCTATCGAGAATGGTGAACCTTTGATCGTCTATGGCGATAAGAGTTGCACCGGACTCAACCTCGTTTCATGCATTAAAGTTAGAAAACTACTCCGTAAGGGTTGTTTTGCGATCCTTGCTCACGTTAAGAAAGTCGAGTCTGATGAGAAGCACATCGATGATGTGCCAATTGTTAGTGACTATTCTGATGTATTTCCCGATGAATTGCCGGGTCTTCCACCTCATCGACCGGTTGAATTCCAAATCGATCTTATTTCGGGAGCCGCACCCGTAGCACGTGCACCATATAGACTCGCTCCATTCGAAATGCAAGAATTGCAAAGTCAAATCCAAGAACTACTTGATCGTGGTTTTATCCAACCTAGCCATTCACCTTGGGGCGCTCCGATTTTGTTTGTTAAAAAGAAAGACGGATCCCTACGAATGTGCATTGATTATCGTGAACTAAATAAATTGACGGTTAAGAACTGATATCCTCTTCCTCGCATCGATGACCTCTTTGATCAACTACAAGGGTCTGGTGTATATTCAAAAATCGATCTCCGCTCGGGTTATCATCAATTAAGGGTTAAGGGGGAAGATGTCTCCAAAACCGCTTTCCGAACTCGTTATGGTAGTTATGAATTCCTTGTCATTCCATTTGGACTCACTAACACACCGGCGGTGTTCATGGACCTTATGAACCGCGTGTGCAAGCCGTATCTTGACAAATTCGTTATCGTGTTCATCGATGATATTTTGGTTTATTCTAAAAGCAAAGAAGAACACGAGGAACACCTCCGACTTGTGCTTGAACTTTTAAGACAAGAACGACTCTATGCCAAATTCTCCAAGTGTGAATTTTGGTTAAAGGAAGTTCAATTTCTTGGTCATGTTGTAAGTGACCAAGGTATTAAAGTCAATCCAACGAAAATCGAAGCCATTAGTAAATGGGAGACTCCTACTACTCCTACTCACATTCGTCAATTCTTGGGTCTTGCCGGATACTATCGTAGATTCATCAAAGATTTCTCTTTGGTCGCTCGTCCTCTAACCGCGTTAACTCATAAGGGAAGAAAATTCGTTTGGGCAACCGAACAAGAATCCGCATTTCAAATCTTGAAAATGAAGCTAACCATCGCTCCTATCTTGTCACTTCCCGAAGGCAACAATGATTTTGTTGTGTATTGCGATGCCTCGAAACATGGTTTTGGGTGTGTGTTAATGCAACGAACGAAAGTCATTTCTTATGCTTCTCGACAACTCAAAATTCATGAACGAAACTACACGACACATGATCTCGAACTCGGAGCCGTTGTCTTTGCACTTAAAATGTGGAGACACTATCTTTATGGAACCAAGAGTACTATCTTTACCGATCACAAAAGTCTCCAACACATCTTCGATCAAAAGCAACTAAACATGAGACAACGAAGGTGGATTGAAACCTTAAACGATTACGATTGCGAGCTTCGTTACCATCCCGGAAAGGCAAATGTAGTAGCCGATGCCTTAAGTCGAAAAGAAAGAGCGGTGCCTCTTCGTGTTCGAGCCTTAAACATCACCATCCACACAAACCTTAATAGCCAAATTTGGGTAGCCCAAGATGAAGCTCTCAAGGATGAAAACATTTCACGCGAGCTCTTGAACATTCTCGTCTCTCGATTCGAAACTAAGGAAACCGGACTTCGATATTTCGCCGGAAGGATTTGGGTGCCTAGTTATGGGGACCTACGAAATCTTATTTTAGATGAAGCTCATAAGTCACGATACTCGATTCACCCCGGTGCCAATAAGATGTACCACGACCTTAAACAACAATATTGGTGGCTGAACATCAAAAGGGTCGTAGCTACTTACGTTTCCAAGTGTTTGACATGTTCCAAAGTCAAAGCCGAACACCAAAGACTGTCCGAGTTACTTTAACAACCCGATATCCCACAATGGAAGTGGGAAGGAATAACAATGGATTTTATCACCAAACTACCAAAAATGACGGGCGGTTATGATACCATTTGGGTTATTGTTGACCGTCTCACCAAATCCGCACACTTTCTCGCCATGAAGGAGACCGACTGATAATGCTAAAAACGAACATATATTTCATAGCATTATTCCTCAAGAAAGACAAGCTTTTAGTTGCAATTGTTCTATTTACAAGTGATATTCGTTTAAATAATAAAAGGTGAAGACAAAAGACAGATTCGACGAATTGAAGACGCAAACGACCAAAAAGCTCAAAAGTACAAAAGACAATAAAAAAGGTTCCAATTATTGATAAGAAACGTCTCGAAATTACAAGAGTACAAGATTCAAAACGCAAAGTACAAAATATAAAATTGTACGCAAGGACGTTCGAAAATCCGGAACCGGGACTAGAGTCAACTCTTAACGCTCGACGCAACGGACTAAAAATTACAAGTTAACTATGTATATAAATATAATATAATATATAATTAATTATATTAATTATATATATATTATATATATATATTATAAACCGTCGGCAGAGAAAGACTCCAAGGGTGTGAGCTGTAAATACATTCTCCGCGACTCGCGGAGTTTGAAGAGGATTTTGCCGCGAGTCGCGGAGCCCCAAAAATCAACTCTGCCTATAAAGCAAACCGAATTCTGATCAAAAATCATCATCTTTTTCTTCTCTTATCATACGTAAAATTTATATATATATATATATATAATTTATATTTTAATTTTAATTTTAATTCTAATAATAAGGGTATGTTAGCGAATATTGTAAGGGTGTAAGTCGAAATTCTGTCCGTGTAACGCTACGCTATTTTTAATCATTGTAAGTTATGTTCAACCTTTTTATATTAATGTCTCGTAGCTAAGTTATTATTATGCTTATTTAAAACGAAGTAATCATGATGTTGGGCTAATTACTAAAATTGGGTAATTGGGCTTTGTACCATAATTGGGGTTTGGACAAAAGAACGACACTTGTGGAAATTAGACTATGTGCTATTAATGGGCTTTATATTTGTTTAACTAAATGAAAGTTTGTTAATGTTAATATAAAGATTTACAATTGGGCGTCCCTATAAATTACCATATACACTCGATCGGACACGATGGGCGGGGTATTTATATGTACGAATAATCGTTCATTTAACCGGACACGGGAATGGATTAATAGCCACTAGAATAATTAAAACAGGGGTGAAATTACATTCAAGGGTAATTGGTGTAATTGTTAACAAAGTAGTAAAACCTTGGTTTACACGCAGTCGATAACCTGGTGTATTCATTAAACAAAGTATTAAAACCTTGTTACAATTCGAATCCCCAATTAGTTGGAATATTTAACTTCGGGTATAATAATAATTTGACAAGGACACTCGCACTTTATATTTATGACTGATGGACTGTTATGGACAAAAACCAGACGGACATATTGAATAATCCAGGACAAAGGACAATTAACCCATGGGCATAAAACTAAAATCAACACGTCAAACATCATGATTACGGAAGTTTAAATAAGCATAATTCTTTTATTTCATATTTAATTTCCTTTATTTTATATTTAATTGCACTTCTAATTATCGCACTTTTATTTATTGTTATTTAATCGCACTTTTAATTATCGTACTTTTTAATTATCGCAATTTTATTTTATCGCACTTTTATTATTCGCAATTTCATTATCGTTATTTACTTTAAGTTTTAATTTAATTCTTTTATTTATTTAATATTTTACATTAGGTTTTAACTGCGACTAAAGTTTTAAAATCGACAAACCGGTCATTAAACAGTAAAAACCCCCCTTTATAATAATAATATTACTTATATATATATATATTTGTATTTTTATAAAAGTAAACTAATATAGCGTTGAGCTTTGTTTAAAGATTTCCCTGTGGAACGAACCGGACTTACTAAAAACTACACTACTGTACGATTAGGTACACTGCCTATAAGTGTTGTAGCAAGGTTTAAGTATATCCATTCTATAAATAAATAAATATCTTGTGTAAAATTGTATCGTATTTAATAGTTTTTCCTAGTAAAATATAAAGCTATTTTATATATACACCTCGCAGAACATCAAGTATTTTTGGCGCCGCTGCTGGGGACACTCTTAAACGCCGGAAGCGCAACGCTAATATAAAAAAAAAAAGATTTTTAGTTAACTTTTATTAAAATTCGTTTTTGTAAAAATACGTTTTAAATATTCGAAAATATAAAAAGAAAAACAAAAATATAAGTATTTTTAAGATTTTGTTAAATATTTAAGTTTTATAAGTTTCTTTATTTTTATTTTAGTTTATAAAAATATAATTTTTATTTATTTAAAAATAGAAAACAGAAAATAAAAATAAATAAATAAAGAAAAAACGCGTCGAAGATTAAATCTGTCAGCTGAAATTTGAAACCCCGCGAGTCGCGGGGTTTGAAGCATTAAATACCGCAAGTCGCGGAGCTTCTCTGACAGGCGAACAGAAGCCCTAATTCAGCATTAATTACGGGTTTTAATTAATTATAATTATTATTTAACCCTAATTATTATTATTATTATTATTATTAGTTTTATTTTTACTTTTAATTTTTATTTAATTTATGTATTTAGTATTAATTAGTTTTAATTAAATTGTAAAATTAGTAGTTTTATTAAATAAATAATATAAAAATAATATTTTTATAAAAATTGTACTTTTTACAACTTTTTATATATTTTTATATTTTGTCCCTTTTTAATCGTTTTAGCGTAATATTTGTATTTTTCACTCATATTTAGTTTTAAACTTAGTTTTTACCATAGTTATTTTTACTCCTAGATTTTTAGGCTTTGCCATAGAATTCCTTAAGTGCTTTTTCTTTAGACTAAGATTTAGGTGCTTTAGAATTTTGCGACGCCTTTTTAAGTTTTAGTTTCTTTTTAAGTTATTTCCATTTGAGATTTAGTTTTTCCTGTAAGCTTTAATATTTTTAGACACCTTTTACTATGTATCAATTATCATTCCAATTAGTAATCTCAATTTGCGATTATAATTTTAAGTTAGTTGTAGTAATAAGGTTAGGTTAGTTAAGTATTTTTAAGTTTTTATAAGTTTCTTTTATTTTTCCGTCACCTTTTATTTTTCAACCATTTTTTCTTTTTCGACCTTTTGCGACGAACTCTTTTTCTCTCTTATTTCTCGCTATTCTAGTTTTTAGGACTTAGATTTTTTTCTACTTCTTATCTAAATTTCTTAAAATTACGAAAATTTATTTTAAGTGGTTAAATTGATAGACATCAAAATTTTCTGGTTCGTAGTAATAGTTGGATTTGTACGTGGACCGGGTTATTGGAGCCAAACAGTCCTCAATTATATTGAGACCAAACGAATCCTGCCCCTCTGCTGCATCTTTTGGCTATTCGAAACATGGGCAAAATCAGAAAAGTCTATTGATTGGATAACTTATTATAATTTTTCTTTCCTTTTAAAAACTAATAGGATATTCAGTGAATGCACCGAGCAAGACGTTCATCACCTTTTATACGTTCACCACCTGTAACTAGATCAAGACATTTAGCAAATATTACCGCCGTTGATTTTTCTTTAGAATCGTCATCCAGTCGACCAAGTACTTCAGTTCAAATTTCCGATAATCCATTTTTTGAACCCGACCTCACAATTGAGAATCCGGAGAATATTCAGGAACGGTTCGTAGATCCTGAACCACTAAACTTTCCTCCGGAACCACCAATCATTCAAACAGAGATTGTTGAGGAACGAACCATTAAATCAGAATCATCTAGTGATACCGATTCAACAAATTCAATTATGGAGAATCTGGAACCTTTAAGTATGGAAGACCGAATGAGAGCTAAATGCACTGGCCAAGGTCACGCAATTACTCATCCAGACATTAATGCGCCAGATTATGAAATCAAAGGACAAATTCTACACATGGTGACTAATCAATGCCAATTTAGTGGTGCGCCGAAGGAAGATCCAAATGAACATCTACGTACCTTTAATAGGATCTGCACACTATTTAAAATCCGAGAAGTGGAGGATGAACAGATATATCTCATGTTATTTCCCTGGACTTTAAAGGGAGAAGCCAAAGATTGGTTGGAATCGTTACCTGAAGGGGCGATTGATACATGGGACGTTTTAGTTGACAAATTTCTTAAACAATTCTTTCCTGCATCTAAAGCCGTAAGACTTCAAGCAGAAATTGTTACGTTTACACAGAAACCAAATGAAACTCTATATGAGGCATGGACAAGATATGGAAAGTTATTAAGAGGATGTCCGCAACATGGTTTAGACACCTGTCAAATAGTACAAATATTCTACCAAGGATGCGACATCACTACAAGGAAAGACATAGATATAGCAGCTGGTGGTTCTATTATGAAGAAAACCGAAACTGATGCTTACAAAATTATTGATAACACTGCTTCCCACTCACATGAGTGGCACCAAGAAAAAGATATCGTTAGATCATCTAAAGCAGCTAGAGCCGATTCTAGCCATGACTTAGATTCCATTTCCGCAAAGATAGATGCTGTGGAGAGACGAATGGAAAAGATGACTAAAGATATTCACTCAATACGAATTAGTTGTGAGCAGTGTGGAGGACCACATTTGACAAAAGATTGTCTCAGTATTGAACTAACAATGGAACAAAGAGAGAATATTTCATACATAAACCAAAGGCCTGGAAATAATTATCAGGATAATTATCAACCGCCAAGACCAATTTACAATCAAAACCAGAATTATAACCGAAATATTCCATACAACAACCAACAAGGTCCTAGCAATCAACAAGTATCCAATAATACTTACAATCAGCAAAGACCTAATTTTCAAAACAAACCACCACAACAAACCGATGATAAAAAGCCAAATTTAGAAGATATGATGACGAAGCTAGTTGAAACTCAAACGCAGTTTTTCACATCTCAGAAACAAACCAATGAACAAAATGCTCAAGCATTTAGAAATCAACAAGCTTCTATTCAAAATCTGGAACAAGAAGTAAGTAACCTAGCAAGGTTAATAGGTGAAAGAAAACAGGGAAGTCTACCTAGTGATACAAATGCTAACCCCAGGAATGAAACAGCTAAAGCTATTACCACAAGAAGTGGTACAACACTTAAACCACCTGAAATACCTGTAACTTCTGATGAAACTATTCCTACTCCACAAGAACCACAACCTGATCAAGATAAGGAAAAAGAACCGGTAGTTGAAAAGGTTAATGAAAATAACACAGTTAAGGATAAACCTTATGTTAAACCATACCAACCACCACTTCCTTACCCGAGTAAAATGAAGAAAGAAAAACTTGAAGCCGAGCAATCCAAATTTTTAGATATGTTTAAACAGATAAATGTAAATCTTCCTTTCATTGATGTGATTTCAGGAATGCCAAGATATGCTAAATTCTTGAAAGATCTAATCTCAAATAGAAAGAAAATGGAAGAACTCTCGGCTGTTACTATGAATGCTAATTGTTCAGCAGTGCTGTTGAATAAGATACCAGAAAAACTATCTGATCCAGGAAGTTTCACAATTCCATGTTTTCTGGGTAGTCTTAGTTCAATAGAAGCATTGGCAGACTTAGGTGCTAGTATAAATCTAATGCCGTATTCACTATACGCTAAACTAAACCTTGGAGAATTGAAACCAACCAGAATAAGCATACAACTAGCCGATAGATCAATAAAATATCCTAGAGGGATAATGGAGAACATGCTAGTTAAAGTTGGTACTTTAGTATTTCCAGTAGATTTTGTTGTTTTGGACATGGAAGAAGATTCTCAAGTTCCTCTCATATTAGGAAGACCATTCTTAAACACGGCTAAAGCAATGATAGACGTGTTTGGTAAGAAACGGACCCTAAGTATAGAGGATGAGAGTGTTACCTTTTCAGTTGATAGAGCAATGCAACAACCACAATCTACAGATGATACATGTTATTATATTCAAACTATAGATGCACATGCAGAATTATTAGAAGAATTTCCAGAATTACAAGGAACAGGAGAATGTTCTTTAGGAGAAGGTAATGAACCAATTGATGAAGCTGAAATGTTAGCTACACTAATAGCTAATGGATATGAACCAACAACAGCATAAATTCAAATGCTAAAAGAAGAAGACAGATATCGATATAAATCATCGATAGAAGAACCTCCGAAATTAGAGTTAAAGCCACTTCCAAACCATTTGGAATACGCTTATTTACATGGTGAATCTGAATTACCTGTAATAATATCGTCTTCTCTTACTGAAAATGAGAAATCACAACTCATTTCTGTGTTGAAAGCTCATAAACCAGCCATTGCATGGAAGATTCATGATATTAAAGGAATAAGTCCTTCGTATTGCACACATAAAATCCTTATGGAAGAAGGTCATAAAACGTATGTGCAACGCCAACGAAGACTAAATCCTAATATGCAAGATGTAGTTAAGAAAGAGATTATTAAACTGCTAGATGCAGGTTTGATATATCCAATCTCTGATAGTCCATGGGTAAGCCCAGTTCAATGCGTGCCTAAGAAAGGTGGCATGACTGTCATTACAAATGAGAAAAATGAGCTTATTCCTACTAGGACTGTAACAGGATGGCGTGTATGTATTGATTATAGAAAATTAAATGACGCCACCAGAAAAGATCACTTTCCCTTACCTTTCATAGATCAAATGTTGGAAAGATTAGCAGGAAATAGTTACTATTGTTTTCTAGATGGATTTTCCGGATATTTTCAAATTCCAATAGCACCCGAAGATCAAGAGAAAACCACATTCACGTGCCCTTATGGTACTTTTGCTTACAAACGCATGCAATTTGGACTTTGCAACGCCCCTGCAACCTTTCAAAGGTGTATGATGGCGATTTTTCACGACATGATAGAAGAATGCATGGAAGTATTCATGGATGACTTTTCAGTCTTCGGTGATACATTTAAATCATGTCTAATTAATCTGGAACGAATGCTAATTAGATGCGAAAAATCAAATCTAGTACTTAATTGGGAGAAATGCCATTTCATGGTTAAAGAAGGCATCGTTCTTGGACATAAAATTTCAAAAGAAGGAATTGAAGTGGATAGAGCTAAAGTAGATGTAATTGCTAAACTTCCACATCCCACCAATGTTAGAGGAGTTAGGAGTTTTCTAGGGCATGCCGGTTTTTACCGACGTTTCATAAAAGATTTTTCTAAAATTGCCACTCCTATGAATAAACTCCTAGAAAAGGATGCGCCATTCATCTTTTCAGATGAGTGTATCAAATTTTTTAATATTCTTAAAGAAAAACTCACTAATGCACCGATCATGATAACACCAAATTGGAATCTACCATTTGAACTAATGTGCGATGCAAGTGATTTTGCAATGGGAGCCGTTTTAGGACAAAGGATTGAAAAACGATTTCAACCTATATATTATGCTAGTAAGACATTACAAGGAGCACAAACAAACTATACAACTACTGAAAAAGAACTCCTTGCTATTGTCTTTGCTTTTGACAAATTCCGAGCATATCTCGTTCTAGCAAAAACGGTGGTCTATACCGACTATTCTGCTCTTAGATACCTATTTTCAAAACAAGATGCTAAACCAAGATTAATCCGTTGGATCTTACTCTTACAAGAGTTTGATATTGAAATCCGAGATAAAAGAGGAGCAGAAAATCTCGCCGCTGATCATCTTTCTCGTCTTGAAAATCCTGAGTTAGAAGTTCTAAATGAATCGGCCATACAAGAAAACTTTCCTGATGAATATCTATTGAAGATAGATTATAAAGAAATCCCATGGTTTGCAGACTATGCAAACTACTTAGTTTGTGGATTCCTTGAAAAAGGATTAACGTACCAAAGACGAAAGAAATTCTTCAGTGATATAAAACACTATTTCTGGGAAGATCCACATCTGTTTAAAAGTTGTCCCGATGGAATAATACGCCGATGTGTATTTGGAGATGAAGCTAGTAAAATTTTAAACCATTGTCACACAGGACCAACATGAGGGCATTATGGGCCTCAACTAACAGCAAGAAAAGTTTATGAAGCTGGATTCTATTGGCCTACAATTTACAAAGACGCACACCTTCTTTGCAAATCCTGTGATGCATGTCAAAGGGCCGGAAAAATAAGTCAACGTGATGAAATGCCACAAAATGTCATCCAAGTATGTGAAGTATTTGACATTTGGGGTATTGACTTTATGGGTCCATTTCCAAAATCTCATAATAATCTATATATACTCGTAGCCATTGATTATGTATCTAAATGGGCGGAAGCACAAGCTCTCCCAACTAACGATGCACGAGTTGTAGTCAACTTTTTAAAACGTCTTTTTGCAAGGTTTGGAACACCGAAAGCTTTAATAAGTGATCGGGGTACTCATTTCTGTAATAATCAACTTGAGAAAGTTCTTAAAAGATATGGAGTAACTCATAAAATCTCCACCGCATATCATCCACAAACAAGTGGACAAGTTGAAAATACCAACCGAGCTTTAAAACGTATTCTAGAGAAAACCGTAGGATCAAATCCGAAGGAATGGTCCATTAAATTGGAGGATGCACTCTGGGCTTTTAGAACAGCCTACAAAACTCCAATTGGAACCACACCTTTTAGACTTGTTTATGGAAAAGCATGTCATCTTCCAGTAGAAATTGAACACAAAGCATTTTGGGCTTTGAAGACATGTAATCTTGATTTACATGAAGCCGGAAGTCTACGATTAAGTCAACTAAACGAATTAGAAGAATTAAGACATGAAGCATACGAAAATTCGTTAATCTATAAAGAAAGAACGAAGAAATGGCATGATAAAAGAATCAGAAGTTCAAAAGAATTTAAAGAAGGAGACAGAGTTCTTCTTTTCAATTCACGATTCAAGCTATTTCCTGGAAAATTGAAATCAAGATGGTCTGGACCATTCATAGTCAAAAGAGTTTTCCCATACGGAACGATAGAATTAATAAATTCAAATGGGATTGAATTTAAAGTTAATGGTCACAGAGTTAAACATTACATACATGGTCCAATGGAAGTCGATAACGAAGTTAATCACAATTTCGACACCACAGCTAACTAAGTGTGGGGAGAATCAAGTCTTTAAAGGATAATATGTATTTCTGTTAGAGTTAGATTGTCTGTTTTCGTGTAGTTCTCGAAAATGGAACACGTATGGTCTTTCCCTAGCAGACCCTAAAGAACTAGTCTTCTCCCCCCATTCTGAATTTTTATTTTTTTAGGTTTTTACGAAATGAAGACTGCCTGTGAACTAAACCATGGTCTAATGCTACACGCTTTGATCACTAAACGTAATAATGACATACTCCCGAGTGAAATAGTATCAGTAATCAGAGAAAGAATGGACGGAGTTAGAAAAGAATCCAGATGCGAAGATAATAAGTTACAATTTGGTAAAGGAAAATCAAAATCCGCAGCGAAAAGAAGAGCACGACACCTAGAACGATGTCACAAATGCGAAAAATGGTCACATGGAGGTAAATGTTCAAATAATCAAACCTATTCAAATACCGAATTTGTTACTTTATGCAGAGACGGACCGTTCATATGTTTAGAAGAAAAGATACTAAATGCTCGAGGTTACGCCTATGTAGCCATGGAAAATCAATTAAACCGACTATCTTATGAATGGGATAGATCATATAACTAAGAAATCTATTTCACAGGTATGTCTGTACAGTTTTTATTTTTATTTTTATTTTTATTTTTAACCTTTTGATAATAAACGCTAATTTGTTCGCTAAAAAGTATTAAATTGGTATTAAATAAAATTAGGTTTGGCGACCGAAATTATTAATATCATTCAAAAATTTATTACATCACTGCGAAATTTAACGTTTATTCTTAAGGTATAAATATCTTTAAACAATCAACCCAAAATATTTCAAAAATTCGTCATGAGTTAAATTAGGTCTTGGAACCGAAATTAATTTACCGAAAAGAGGGGCGCATATTTTTGATAATATTTGATTGATTAAAGTGGGATAAAAAGACAAAAAGATTTTTAATTTTTTTTACCATGTTTTTAAAATTAATATTTAAATCTTAAATTAATATTGTAAACTTTGTAAAAACAATATTTTTAAAATTATAAATATTTGAAAAATTAATATAAGTTTGATATAAATTTATAAATTTTTAAATTAAGTTTGGTGTGAATTTTTAATTTTTAAAATATAAATTTTTAATTTTATGCATTTCAAATTTTAAGTTTGGTATGAATTTTTAATATTAATTTTGAATTTCATATTTAAGTTGTGTGAATTTAAAAACAAAAACTTACTTTATCTCATTAAGTTAAGAATATGATTTTTAAAATTCGTCGTAAGTTGAAGACTAGGTCTTTGAACCGAAATTGCTTTACCCGAGGGAGGGACGAGAACTTTTATTATCATTATTTTTAATCTTATTGAATTAAAGTATGCCAAAAACATTGAAAAAACCCAAAAATCTTAGCTTTTAAAACAATCGCTACAAAAAGACAAATTTTAAAATTTTGTCGAAGGACGGACTAGGACATCGATCCGAAACGACCTCGTCCTAAATAACAAGGGAAACAAAATTTTAAAATTAAGTACTTAATTGTTTCAAAAGTTAATGATTATAAAAAAAAAAAAAAAAAAAAAACAACTCCGCGAGTCGCGGAGTTTGGAGGGTAAATCCCCGCGACTCGCGGAGGGACCGAAAATCAGAAAAAAAAATAAAAAGAGCTGAACGATCAGTGCACCACACAACTCAAACACTGCGAAAAATAACAGCGAAAATAGCTGCGAAAAACCCGAAAAACACCCCCAAAAATCCCAATTTTTAACCGTTAATCACCAAATTTTTTGCTAAAATCATGTTGGGAAGGATGCTATCTAAGAATTACTCAAGAAAAACGGTAAATTTCTACACCTAAACACCATTTAATCCGAAATTTGGTGTTCTTGAGCTATTTTTTTCCCAATTTGATTTTGATGCTTTTTAGTGTAATTAGGCTTAAATTGTTTATGTATTATGCTTGTATAACCTAGATTGATGCTGTTTAACATGATTAGAAGCCTTAAACTTCAAATTTTGAATAATCTAGGGTTTGTGTTCTTGAGCAATTTGGGGCTTTTTGATATAAACAGGTTATGGCCGATTTTTGTCATGAATTGTTGCTAAATTAAGTAGTGTAACATGTCTAGGTAGTTAAATGATCCAAACTTTGAGCCTAAACATGATTTTGAGAATTAAAGTGGACTTTTTCAAGTCTAAAATTCATGAACTTGATTTTTGAAAGATAATGCCATTTGAGACTTGTTTAATTGCTAGTAATGATTATTTTGACATGTTATTTGAGTTGAATGCTTATGAACTTGGCGAATATTTTCGTATATGCTTATTTGAAAAAGTGTAGATTTGATAAAAATGTGAAAATGAGCTTAAGTTTGATAATGTCATTGTAATTATTTTGATTGATGATTTTGCTGACACTAATGCATATTTGGATGCACAAAAATTGTGTTTGATGTGTTTTGCAGAATGAAAGGGGTGAATCTTCATCCCAAGCCCGCAATGCTCCTGCTGAGAATTTGGAACAACAGGAGGTGGATAACTACTACAAGCAGGATATACCTCATCCAGTCATGACCTTTTCTGATATGCACTTGGAAGAGTTGCACCCGAACCTGAGATTTGACAGACTTTGGATAGATTATCCAAAATATCAACGGGGTTTGCATACTCTTCATTCCAAGGTTGTTGAGGTACCGAGGGACATAGAATGGGGACCCTTAGAAGCTGTAGAATTGGCCGGGCCAATTAGGGAATTACTTGTACAGAGGTATGGTAATTCTTCTTTTAATGACTGGATATGTTTATTCACCATACGTAGACCTGTATATAAAGTATGGTGTGAAGAATTGTTATGTAGTATAGAGTTGAATGATCGGGTAGCTAGTTTAACCGATCGTTCTTTTATTAGATTTTTGTTAGGCGGTTCGATGCGCCACATGTCTTTACTGGACATGGCTCAGGCTTTACGTATATATACGCCTGAGGAGTTAGCGTCTGCCGATTGTAGAGGATTGATACTAAACGGTAGAAAGATAGATGAAAATTTTGATACACACGGTGTGTGGAGTCAAATGACAAGCCATCATCGTTTCAAAGGGGGGAATTACTCTTATTTGGATATAGATAGAGCCGAATTAAGAGTGATACATAGATTTTTAGCTAATTCGATTACACAAAGGGGTAAGAACAAGGAAAAAGTAAATGAACAAGATTTGTTTTACCATATGTGTATTCGAGACCCACAAAGCGCTGTAAGTATACCATATTGTGTGGGTTATTATTTATCAGCTATGGTTCGGGGGATGCGACCGCATAGCATAATAGGAGGTGGTATTTTTATTACTTTGATTGCTGAATATCTCGGTGTGGATATAAGTCGGGGGGGATTATTACTAGAAGAGCCGGAACCCCGCGATACTATAGGCTTAAATGTATACCATGGTGCGAAAGTTTTGAAGAGGCGAAATAACGCCGCAGTACGATACCATGGTAGACATCCACAGGTGGAGAGAAACCAGCAGCAAGGTAATGTAGGAGGGGGGAATGAGATGCAAGAAATGCATAGGTTTATAGCTTCTCAGGAATACGAAAATGCTAGACAGAGAGCATTTGAAGATTGGCAAGTTCATCAGAACCAAATCATAGCTCATTGCCAACATATAGGTAGAAACTATATTCCTACACCGAAACCCATCTTCCCTCCTTGGTCTATAGAGATGCAGCCACCATATCCTACGTATGACCCTGCCGAAGCATTCTATAGCACCTATGGTTATGCCTGGAACCCCTATTGGTACCAATATCATCCTTAGTTTACTTATTATTTTTTATTTTTTATTTTGTAATTTGTAATTATTGATACGTTTAATACTTTTGTTAATATTGTAATCATTTTTATAATTATCTAACTTTTATTCTTAGATTTTAATAATTTTTGAACGTGGGGTAATATACCAAACTTCAAAAATATGTATATATGTTTGCAAGTTTATCTTATGTACACAACAGGGTAAAACAACGCATTTTCAAAGACTGGCATTAAGTTCAGCAAAAGCAACTAATTTTGACGACAAGATGCAAAATATATGTGAAATAACAACAAGACGGAATGAACAAATGATGTGCACCATTTATCATTCAGCAAACAAACGCCAATATATTTGGAAACTTTGGTAAAATTTAATCATTTTCACACAAATCACCCTCAATAATTTAAATTGTTACTGATTTCTTGCAAATGAGGGCATTGCAAGGTCTTAAGTGTGGGAAGGGGTTAAATTCTTTCGGATTTTAAAATTTTTATCTTAAACACTTGGTTACCATTAAAAATACTAGTAAAGCAGTAGTTGTATTAGAATCTAGTGCTCTCTGATAAAAAAGAACAGCCCTAGTCTTATATACTGACTACCCAATTCTAGTAAAATTTTTCAAAATTTTCAATTAAATGAATTCAAAATCATGTTTATACATATTTATGAACGATAAAACTAGGTTTTAACACCGAAATTATTGTTACCTCGGAAAGGACATAAATTAAGAAACAAACTAAAATGTTAAAATTCATTTAAAATGGAATAGAGGACGATAAAAAGGAAAATAAAAGCCAAGTGTGGGAAAATTTACCAAGTTATCTTAAACATATGTCACATATATCTGTAACAAATAACTGAAAATACTTTTGCTTTGGACTAAACTAAACTGTTTTAACCGATGAAAGAAAAGAAGAGATGGATCTACACGATGAATCAATTGCATCATTAAAAGGAAGTAAAGTCTTCCGAAAAAGACACGCGCTTCTTGATTTAGGTCATGAAGTTGTCGTCCAGACCAGCTGTAGGTTGACGAAAAATCTAGAAAAGTCATCACTAAAATCAGCAGGAAATCCACGGACCTCAGCATTAAACAGGGTCGCCAAGTGGTCGGATTTATCCTAACCATGAGAAGGATTTATCTCGTACAATGGGGGGGCACCATGCAAATTAGCTGGATAAGACTAATGAATCAGATCCCCAGAAAGGATAATCTCCTTAAAGATTAAAAATCAGCTTTTAAGACTGATATTACTCAATCCTAGAGATTGACCTTAAAGATTGAGAATTCAAACTCATGGAATTCGATGATATCTAAACTCGAGCTTAAACGAGAAAATATTTTGATCAAAAATACAAACCGATTTGTTTTCTGAAAACCCATTTTCAATGCGTTCATTACCATTGAACGTAAAATCCTAGGAATTCACCTGGAATTCATTAGGTCACCTGAACTAAATCGGGTGTCAACCGTAAGAACGGTGGTTGTATAGTGGTCAAAGACAGGACCTTGTGCCAGACCGAAAAATTATAAGGGTGAGCTTTACTATTGCTCCTACCAAGGATAGTAATTGCGTCCGACACGTTATAGACCATAATTAAAAGCATGTCAGGGGACATTGCCTTAACAGTTGCTTGTTCAACGCTTTCCTTTACAACCGGACGGTAGTTTACCGAAAGGTAATATACGGGACAAGTAAACTGGACGTGTTGCTTTCCAAATACAAGGTTAGCAAGTGGGTGACACAAAACCGCAAGTTTTGAGCTAAAATTTTCAAATCTGAAACCCACCAAACCCACAAAAATATTTTGCAAACACCGGTAAAGGGTTATTCCGGAAAACTTATCTAGGGTAAAAACTAGATTTCAAAAGATCAAATGTTTTCATAAAGATCCAATTTCCTTAATGGATCTAAATTTTTATAGTCATGTGGGACTGTAAACCATATCGTTACTACCATTGTTTATACCACCTTAAATCACTGATGTACAAAGTGTGAAGAATAAAGAAGTGATTCTAGTATTTCAAGACAATATTGCTTGAGGACAAGCAACGCTCAAGTGTGGGAATATTTGATAATGCTAAAAACGAACATATATTTCATAGCATTATTCCTCAAGAAAGACAAGCTTTTAGTTGCAATTGTTCTATTTACAAGTGATATTCGTTTAAATAATAAAAGGTGAAGACAAAAGACAGATTCGACGAATTGAAGACGCAAACGACCAAAAAGCTCAAAAGTACAAAAGACAATCAAAAAGGTTCCAATTATTGATAAGAAACGTCTCGAAATTACAAGAGTACAAGATTCAAAACGCAAAGTACAAAATATAAAATTGTACGCAAGGACGTTCGAAAATTCGGAACCGGGACTAGAGTCAACTCTTAACGCTCGACGCAACGGACTAAAAATTACAAGTTAATTAGGTATATAAATATAATATAATATATAATTAATTATATTAATTATATATATATTATATTTATAAATAAAAATCGTCGGCAGAGAAAGACTCCAAGATATGAGCTGGAATTTCAAACTCCGCGACTTGCGGAGTTTGAAGGCAAAATTCACCGCGAGTCGCGGAGCACCAAAAATCGAAAATCCCTATAAAGCCAACCGAATTCTGATCAAAAACCATCATCTTTTTCTTCTCTTATCATACGTAAAATTTATATATATATATATAATTTATATTTTAATTTTAATTTTAATAATAAGGGTATGTTAGCGAATATTGTAAGGGTGTAAGTCGAAATTCTGTCCGTGTAACGCTACGCTATTTTTAATCATTGTAAGTTATGTTCAACCTTTTTATATTAATGTCTCGTAGCTAAGTTATTATTATGCTTATTTAAAACGAAGTAATCATGATGTTGGGCTAATTACTAAAATTGGGTAATTGGGCTTTGTACCATAATTGGGGTTTGGACAAAAGAACGACACTTGTGGAAATTATACTATGGGCTATTAATGGGCTTTATATTTGTTTAACTAAATGAAAGTTTGTTAATGTTAATATAAAGATTTACAATTGGGCGTCCCTATAAATTACCATATACACTCAATCGGACACGATGGGCGGGGTATTTATATGTACGAATAATCGTTCATTTAACCGGACACGGGAATGGATTAATAGCCACTAGAATAATTAAAACAGGGGTGAAATTACATTCAAGGGTAATTGGTGTAATTGTTAACAAAGTAGTAAAACCTTGGTTTACACACAGTCGATAACCTGGTGTATTCATTAAATAAAGTATTAAAACCTTGTTACAATTCGAATCCCCAATTAGTTGGAATATTTAACTTCGGGTATAATAATAATTTGACAAGGACACTCGCACTTTATATTTATGACTGATGGACTGTTATGGACAAAAACTAGACGGACATATTGAATAATCCAGGACAAAGGACAATTAACCCATGGGCATAAAACTAAAATCAACACGTCAAACATCATGATTACGGAAGTTTAAATAAGCATAATTCTTTTATTTCATATTTAATTTCCTTTATTTTATATTTAATTGCACTTCTAATTATCGCACTTTTATTTATTGTTATTTAATCGCACTTTTAATTATCGTACTTTTTAATTATCGCAATTTTATTTTATCGCACTTTTATTATTCGCAATTTCATTATCGTTATTTACTTTAAGTTTTAATTTAAGTCTTTTATTTATTTAATATTTTACATTAGGTTTTAACTGCGACTAAAGTTTTAAAATCGACAAACCGGTCATTAAACGGTAAAAACCCCCCTTTATAATAATAATATTACTTATATATATATTTGTATTTTTATAAAAGTAAACTAATATAGCGTTGAGCTTTGTTTAAAGATTTCCCTGTGGAACGAACCGGACTTACTAAAAACTACACTACTGTACGATTAGGTACACTGCCTATAAGTGTTGTAGCAAGGTTTAAGTATATCCATTCTATAAATAAATAAATATCTTGTGTAAAATTGTATCGTATTTAATAGTTTTTCCTAGTAAAATATAAAGCTATTTTATATACACCTCGCAGAACATCACCGACAAAATGGAGAAACTTGCACAACTCTACATCAAGGAGATCGTAGCCCGACACGGTGTACCTCTATCGATTATCTCCGACCGAGATGGCCGTTTTGTTTCTAGATTTTGGCGTACCTTGCAAGAAGCGTTGGGAACGCGTTTAGACATGAGCACCGCATATCACCCTCAAACCGATGGGCAACGCGAACGCGCCATTCAAACCTTGGAAGACATGTTACGAGCATGCGTGGTTGATTTTGGAAAAGCTTGGGACAAGCACTTACCTCTCGCCGAGTTCTCTTACAACAATAGTTATCACGCGAGTATTAAAGCCGCACCTTTTGAAGCACTATATGGCCGAAAATTTCGTTCACCTCTTTGTTGGGCCGAGGTAGGTGACGTACAAATCACTAGACCCGAACTCATTCACGAAACCACCGAGAAAATCGTTCAAATCCGAGATAGGCTTAGGACGGCCCGAAGTCGTCAAAAGTGCTATACCGACAAACGGCACAACGACCTCGAATTTCAAGTCGATGACCGAGTAATGTTAAAAGTCGCACCTTGGAAAGGTGTAATCCGTTTTGGGAAACGCGGGAAGCTAAATCCGCGGTATATTGGTCCTTTCGGAATCTTGGAGCGTATTGGAACCGTTGCTTATCGTCTAGATCTTCCGCTCCAATTGAGCTCCGTTCATCCTACCTTCCATGTATCTAACTTGAAAAAGTGTCTTGCCGAACGCGATATCGTCATCCCTCTCGAGGAACTTACTATTGATGACAAACTTCATTTTGTGGAGGAACCGGTTGAAATTGTGGACACCTCCGTCAAGACATTGAAACAAAGCCGAATTCCGATTGTTAAAGTCCGCTGGAACGCCAAACGAGGACCCGAGTTTACTTGGGAAAGGCAAGATCAAATGCAAAGGAAGTATCCTCATCTATTCGCGAATTCGGAAACGCAAGATTTCGAGGAAGAAACAACAACTACTACGCCTACTTAAATTTCGGGACGAAATTTCTTTTAAGGAGTAGGTAATGTAACATCCCGCCTTTTTCCATTTACTTTTCCGTTTAACTATTTAAATTCCATTATATGTTTATGACATCCCTCATTAATACGCGTTTTAAATTATCTCGTTTAGGTAATTCACGCACCCGAATGAAACTAGAGGGACCATTGTTGCCAAGTGACCAAAGGTGTGACTAGGTCAACTAGTCAACACCCTTTCTCCACCATTCATTAATTTCATTTCATTTCCATTTTCATTAAATACTTTTCAACTTTCTCTCAAATCTTCAAACAAGGAATCATCATCTATTTTCAATCGATCAAGCTTCAATCCAAACAAATTACATATTTGGAATCCTTGCAACTTCCTCTTCGATTCCATACCGACTTCATCAAGTTTGGATAACTTTATAAAATCACTAGATTTTGTGTTCTTGATGTTCTTAACTTATAAAGTTGTTAATTAGTGTCTATGGCTCAAGTCTAGCATGAATATATGATTTATATGTTCGATTTCATTATTTGAAGTAACTAGCTTGAATATGAACTTTGGTGGGTTTGATTTGGTGATTTGGTTGTTTGAATGTTATTAAATATTATAAATGCATGTATTAAATGTGTTCCTAACATCACTAGCTTCAACTTGATGTGTAGGTTGCTTGAGAACACACCATAAACTTGATTAGTGATTTTGGTGAATTTGAGTTAGGGTTTGATAAGCTTGAAATGAATATTTGATGCATTAAATGCCATGAATTATTGTTAGTAAGTAGTTAGTTGTATTGTATGCTCGATTACCTACAAAACAGCGTGTTGTATGTATGCATTAAATGCCCGAATCATAAATGTGCACTTATCAAATTTGAGTATTAAATGTGTGCATTAATTAATCATTTGATTTGTAAAGTCGGTTATTGCAAATAATGTTTTCGGTTGGTGAAATATGCTTAGTTGTCTTCCTTGTCAAAAGAGCTTTCCAACGATATAAAATGCGAGTCATAAGTGTTTACGGTTTGTGATTTGTGTTCAATCGAAGTTGAACAATTGAAACTGACCAGGTACCAGCACCGGTTAAATGCCGCGGCGCGGCAGCCTTGGGTCGCGGCGCGACCTAAGGCGTGTTCAGGTTCTGACCTACATGTCAATAATACGAAAAATGTTTGGCACGCTATGGACCTCCGATTCACATGAGACTTGTTCTAACATGCTTATATATGAATAAAAACCTCAGAAAAATAGTTCGGGACCCGACCCGAACGTGTTGACTTTTTCGTTGACTTTGACCGACTAAAGTTTGACTTTTTGTCAAACTTAACCAAATGATTATGCAACCTTCCTAGCTTGTTTCTATACTTGTATCTTGTATGAAACTTGACAAATTGATTCACATGCTACATAATCGAGTCGTAACGAGCCATAGGACTAATTGAACATCTTTGACCTATCGTGTTTACCGTTATTGATATGACCTATTTGTTTAGGTCAAGACTAGCTTTGTCCTTTGCACACGTTACTTTGTGAAGTACTTTTCATACGTGCACTCAAGGTGAGATCATAGTCCCACTTTTACTCTTTTTGAACTTACATTTGGGATGAGAAAACATAAACATTTCTTTTACTAAGTGAATACAAGTACAGAAAACAAACATTCTACATACGAGTTTAGAACAAAATCCTCAATTCGATTATCATTAGTTACACGTGCCGGGTGTAAGCGAGAACTTATGTTGTATGGATCCATATGGGTTTGACAAACTCTCATTCAAACGGTTCGCTACCATTTACGAATGAAATATATTTTCGAGAAACAGTGTATGTTCTAACACTATTGTGATGGGGTTCTATGGAAGGAATGTTAAGCATTGATAATTGAGTGCTTGTGAAACAAACTTTTGGAATGTATTACTATTATATCAATGTTATAAATCTTGTGGTTCACTTGTACTTAATTACTTAAACCTATGATTTCACCAACATTTTCGTTGACAGATTTCTATGTTTTTCTCAGGTCCTTGAACATTTTGTGATACATGCTTCCGCTCATTACTTTTGATACTTGCTTGGATGTCGAGTATATACATGCATATATGGAGCATCTTTTGGCTACTTTTAAATCGTGTCGAATAGATTTCAATTGTACTTGTAACTTTGTAATGAAACTCTTGGATGAACGATTCTTGTAAACTTGGGAACAAATCTTAACTTTTGAAATGAATGCGACATATTTTCGGTCAAACATCATTTTAAAGACTTATGACCACGTAATGGGACCTAAGTAGCCGGCGCCGTCAGTGACGATTTTGTCGGGTCGCTACATTGTAGGCGGTTCTAAATGCCCACAAAGCATCGTCAAGCTTCGTTGACCACACCTTAGGATTGGATCCAACCGTTTTCTCAAGGATCCTTTTAAGTGCCCGATTCATATTTTCAACTTGCCCACTTGTTTGTGGGTGATAAGATGTAGAAATTTTATGGGTTATCCCATATCGTTTTAACACCTTTTCTAATTGAGTGTTGCAAAAATGGGTACCACGATCACTAATTAAAGCCTTCGGGGTACTGAACCGGGCAAAAAGGTCTTTAAGAAAAGTTACAACAACTCGTGCATCATTTGTGGGGAGAGCCTTTGCCTCAGCCCATTTTCATACGTAGTCAATGGCAACGAGTATGTATTGGTTGGAATGAGATTTTGGGAATGGTCCCATGAAATCAATGCCCCAAATATCGAAAACCTCACAAACTTGGATTATGTTTTGAGGCATTTCGTCTCTTTGACTAATCTTTCCTGCCCTTTGGAAAGAATCGCATAATTTACATATACGGTGGGCATCTTTAAAGATGGTAGGCCAATAAAAACCGGCCTCATAGACTTTTCTCCCAGTGATTTGGGGTCCGAAATGTCCACCAGTGGGACCAAGATGACATTGGAGAAGAATTTGATTGCATACTTCCCCGGAGACACATCGACGGATTATCCCATCGGGACACCGTTTGAAGAGATACGAGTTTTCCCAAAAATAATATTTTAAGTCACTGAAAAATTTCTTTCGTTTTTGATGTGACATACCGGTTTCTAGGAATCCACCCGCAAGATAGTTGGCAATGTCAACAAACCAAGGATCATCAATTTTCTCAATTTTCATGAGATTTTCGTCCGGAAAGTTATCTTGGATAACAGTCTCATGGAGAACTTCAAAATTCGGGTTCTCAAGGCAAGAAAGGTGATCGGCAGCTAGGTTTTCGGCCCCCTTTTTATCTTTAATATCAATGTCGAATTCTTGCAAAAGCAAGACCCAACGTATTAATCGGGGCTTAGCATCTTGCTTAGCAAGCAAGTACTTTAATGCTGAATGGTCTGTATAGACAACCGTCTTTGCTAGTACCAAATAGGATCGGAATTTATCAAATGAAAAGACAATTGCCCGGAGTTCCTTCTCGGTGGTAGTATAATTAAGTTGGGCTCCTTGTAATGTCTTACTAGCATAATAAATGGGCTGAAAATGTTTTTCAATTCTTTGCCCCAAGACGGCACCAATAGCAAAGTCACTTGCATCACACATAAGTTCGAATGGAATTGACCAATTCGGCGATATGAGAATGGGTGATTGCGTGAGCTTTGCTTTAAGGAAGTTAAAGACGTTAAGACACTCGTTCGTGAAGACAAAGGGAGCATCTTTCTCAAGAAGTTTGTTCATCGGGGTCGCAATTTTAGAAAAATCTTTAATGAACCGATGGTAAAAACCGGCGTGCCCCAGAAAACTTCTTACACCTTTCACATTTGTCGGTGGTGGTAATTTGGCTATGATTTCCACTTTAGCTCTATCCACCTCCAATCCTGCACAAGAAATTTTATGACCTAATACAATGCCCTCTCTTACCATGAAATGGCATTTTCCCCAGTTAAGCACAAGATTAGATTCTTCACACCTTATCAACATACGCTCAAGATTATTAAGACATGAGTCAAAAGAATCACCGAAGACTGAAAAGTCATCCATGAATACTTCCATAAAGTCTTCAATCATATCATGAAAAATAGCTACCATACACCTTTGAAAGGTAGCAGGAGCATTGCATAAGCCAAAGGGCATACGTCGATAGGAGAAAGTAACATAAGGGCATGTAAAGGTGGTTTTCTCTTGGTCCTCGGGTGCTATAGGGATTTGGAAATATCTCGAGAAACCGTCAAGAAAACAATAAAAGTTCTTTCCTGCCAACCTTTCCAACATTTGATCAATGTAAGGAAGGGGAAAATGGTCTTTTCGGGTAGCATCATTTAATTTTTTGTAATCAATACATACCCTCCAACCCGTGACAGTCCTAGTGGAAATTAATTGATCGTTTTCGTTGGTGATAACGGTCATGCCACCCTTTTTGGGTACACATTGGACCGGACTTGAAATGTCCCGTTCTTATTGATTAAAAGCGTTCCATATTAATTGATTTCGTTGTGAGGTTTTGACCTCTATATGAGACGTTTTTCAAAGACTGCATTCATTTTAAAACAAAACATAACCTTTATTTCATCAATAAAGGTTTAAAAAGCTTTACGTAGATTATCAAATAATGATAATCTAAAATATCCTGTTTACACACGACTATTACATAATGGTTTACAATACAAATATGTTACAACGAAATAAGTTTCTTGAAATCAGTTTTTACACAATATCATACAAGCATGGACTCCAAATCTTGTCCTTATTTAAGTATACGACAGCGGAAGCTCTTAATAATCACCTGAGAATAAACATGCTTAAAACGTCAAAAAAAAATATTAGTGAGTTATAGGTTTAACCTATATATATCAAATCGTAACAATAGACCACAAGATTTCATATTTCAATATACATCCCATACATAGAGATAAAAATCATTCATATGGTGAACACCTGTTAACCGACATTAACAAGATGCATATATAAGAATATCCCCATCATTCCGGGACACCCTTCGGATATGATATAAATTTCGAAGTACTAAAGCATCCGGTACTTTGGATGGGGTTTGTTAGGCCCAATAGATCTATCTTTAGGATTCGCGTCAATTAGGGTGTCTCTTCCCTAATTCTTAGATTACCAGACTTAATAAAAAGGGGCATATTCGATTTCGATAATTCAACCATAGAATGTAGTTTCACGTACTTGTGTCTATTTTGTAAATCATTTATAAAACCTGCATGTACTCTCATCCCAAAAATATTACATTTTAAAAGTGGGACTATAACTCACTTTCACAGATTTGTACTTCGTCGGGAAGTAAGACTTGGCCACTGGTCGATTCACGAACCTCAAGTTTTTTGGATAAAGCTACTGGAAATGAGAAAAATGGATCTAGCTTCAAAGGATCCTTGGATGGCTTGAAAGTTCTTGAAGCAGAATCATGACACGAAAAACAAGTTCAAGTAAGATTTCCACTCGAAATAAGATTGTTATAGTTATAGAAATTGAATCAAAGTTTGAATATGAGTATTACCTTGTATTAGAAAGATATCTTACTGTAAATAAGAAATATTTCTTGAGGTTGGATGATCACTCTACAAGATTGGAAGTAAGATAGCAAACTTGGAAGTATTCTTGATTTTAGTTGCCAAATGATAGTTCCCACATGTGTTAGGTGACTCACATGGGCTGCTAAGAGCTGATCATTGTGGTGTATATACCAATAGTACATACATCTAAAAGCTGTGTATTGTACGAGTACGAATACGGGTACATACGAGTAGAATTGTTGATGAAACTGAACGAGGATGTAATTATAAGCATTTTTGTTAAGTAGAAGTATTTTGATAAGTGTCTTGAAGTCTTTCAAAAGTGTATGAATACATATTAAAACACTACATGTATATACATTTTAACTGAGTCGTTAAGTCATCGTTAGTCATTACATGTAAGTGTTGTTTTGAAACCTTTAGGTTAACTATCTTGTTAAATGTTGTTAACCCAATTTTATAATATCAAATGAGATTTTAAATTATTATATTATCATGATAATATGATGTATGAATATCTCTTAATATGATATATATACATTAAATGTCGTTACAACGATAATCGTTACATATATGTCTCGTTTCAAAATCATTAAGTTAGTAGTCTTGCTTTTACATATGTAGTTCATTGTTAATATACTTAATGATATGTTTACTTATCATAATATCATGTTAACTATATATATATCCATATATATGTCATCATATAGTTTTTACAAGTTTTAACGTTCGTGAATCACCGGTCAACTTGGGTGGTCAATTGTCTATATGAAACCTATTTCAATTAATCAAGTCTTAACAAGTTTGATTGCTTAACATGTTGGAAACACTTAATCATGTAAATAACAATTTCATTTAATATATATATATAAACATGGAAAAGTTCGGGTCACTACAGTACCTACCCGTTAAATAAATTTCGTCCCGAAATTTTAAGCAGTTGGAGGTGTTGACGTATCTTCTGGAAATAAGTGCGGGTATTTCTTCTTCATCTGATCTTCTCATTCCTTGGTGAACTTGGGTCCTCTACGAGCATTCCATCAAACCTTAACAATTGGTATCTTGTTTTGTTTAAGTCTTTTAACCTCACGATCCATTATCTCGACGGGTTCTTCGATGAATTGAAGTTTTTCATTGATTTGGATTTCGTCTAACGGAATAGTGAGATCTTCTTTAGCAAAACATTTCTTCAAATTCGAAACGTGGAAAGTGTTATGTACAGCCGCGAGTTGTTGAGGTAACTCAAGTCGGTAAGCTACTGGTCCGACACGATCAATAATCTTGAATGATCCAATATACCTTGGATTTAATTTACCTCGTTTACCAAATCAAACAACGCCTTTTCAAGGTGCAACCTTAAGCATGACCATCTCTCCAATTTCAAATTCTATATCTTTTCTTTTAATGTCGGCGTAGCTCTTTTGTCGACTTTGGGCGGTTTTCAACCGTTGTTGAATTTGGATGATCTTCTCGGTAGTTTCTTGTATTATCTCCAGACCCGTAATCTGTCTATCCCCCACTTCACTCCAACAAATTGGAGACCTGCACTTTCTACCATAAAGTGCTTCAAATGGCGCCATCTCAATACTTGAATGATAGCTGTTGTTGTAGGAAAATTCTGCTAACGGTAGATGTCGATCCCAACTGTTTCCGAAATCAATAACACATGCTCGTAGCATGTCTTCAAGCGTTTGTATCGTCCTTTCACTCTGCCCATCAGTTTGTGGATGATAGGCAGTACTCATGTCTAGACGAGTTCCTAATGCTTGCTGTAATGTCTGCCAGAATCTTGAAATAAATCTGCCATCCCTATCAGAGATAATAGAGATTGGTATTCCATGTCTGGAGATGACTTCCTTCAAATACAGTCGTGCTAACTTCTCCATCTTGCCATCTTCTCTTATTGGCAGGAATTGTGCTAATTTAGTGAGACGATCAACTATTACCCAAATAGTATCAAAACCACTTGCAGTCCTTGGCAATTTAGTGATGAAATCCATGGTAATGTTTTCCCATTTCCATTCCGGGATTTCGGGTTGTTGAAGTAGACCTGATGGTTTCTGATGCTCAGCTTTGACCTTAGAACACGTAAAACATTCTCCTACGTATTTAGCAACATCGGTTTTCATACCCGGCCACCAAAAATGTTTCTTGAGATCCTTATACATCTTCCCCGTTCCAGGATGTATTGAGTATCTGGTTTTATGAGCTTCTCTAAGTATCATTTCTCTCATATCTCCAAATTTTGGTACCTAAATCCTTTCAGCCCTATACCGGGTTCCGTCTTCCCGAATATTAAGATGCTTCTCCGATCCTTTGGGTATTTCATCCTTTAAATTTCCCTCTTTTAAAACTCCTTGTTGCGCCTCCTTTATTTGAGTAGTAAGGTTATTGTGAATCATTATATTCATAGATTTTACTCGAATGGGTTCTATGTCCTTCCTGCTCAAGGCGTCGGCTACCACATTTGCCTTCCCCGGGTGGTAACGAATCTCAAAGTCGTAATCATTCAATAATTCAATCCACCTACGCTGCCTCATATTCAGTTGTTTCTGATTAAATATGTGTTGAAGACTTTTGTGGTCGGTATATATAATATTTTTGACCCCATATAAGTAGTGCCTCCAAGTCTTTAATGCAAAAACAACCGCGCCTAATTCCAAATCATGCGTAGTATAATTTTGTTCGTGAATCTTCAATTATCTAGACGCATAAGCAATCACCTTCGTTCGTTGCATTAATACACAACCGAGACCTTGCTTTGATGCGTCACAATAAATCACAAAATCATCATTCCCTTCAGGCAATGACAATATAGGTGCCGTAGTTAGCTTTTTCTTCAATAACTGAAACGCTTTCTCTTGTTCATCCTTCCATTCAAATTTCTTCCCTTTATGCGTTAATGCAGTCAAGGGTTTTGTTATTCTGTAAAAGTCTTGGATGAACCTTCGGTAGTAACCTGCTAGTCCTAAAAACTGGCGTATGTGTTTCGGAGTTTTCGGGGTTTCCCACTTTTCAACAGTTTCTATCTTTGCCGGATCCACCTTAATACCTTCTTTGTTCACTATGTGACCGAGGAATTGAACTTCTTCCAACCAAAATGCACACTTTGAAAACTTAGCGTACAATTCTTCCTTCCTCAATACTTCTAACACCTTTCTCAAATGTTCACCGTGTTCTTGGTTATTCTTTGAGTAAATAAGTATGTCATCAATGAAAACAATGACAAATTTGTCAAGGTATGGTCCACACACTCGGTTCATAAGGTCCATGAACACAGCTGGTGCATTAGTTAAACCAAACGGCATGACCATAAACTCGTAATGACCGTAACGTGTTCTGAAAGCAGTCTTTGGAATATCATTTTCTTTCACCCGCATTTGATGATACTCGGAACGTAAGTCAATCTTTGAATAAACAGACGAGCCTTGTAATTGATCAAATAAGTCATCGATTCTCGGTAGTGGGTAGCGGTTCTTGATGGTAAGTTTGTTCAACTCTTGGTAGTCGATACACAACCTGAATGTACCATCTTTCTTCTTGACAAACAAAACAGGAGCTCCCCACGGTGATGTGCTTGGTCGAATGAAACCACGCTCTAAAAGTTCTTGTAATTGGCATTGCAGTTCTTTCATCTCGCTGGGTGCGAGTCTGTAAGGAGCACGAGCTATTGGTGCAGCTCCTGGTACAAGATGTATTTGAAATTCAACGGATCGATGTGGGGGTAATCCCGGTAATTCTTTCGAAAATACATCGGGAAATTCTTTTGCGATGGGAACATCATTGATGCTCTTTTCTTCAGTTTGTACTTTCTCGACGTGTGCTAGAACAGCATAGCAACCTTTTCTTATTAGTTTTTATGCCTTTAAATTACTAATAAGATGTAGCTTCGTGTTGCCCTTTTCTCCGTACACCATTAAGGGTTTTCCTTTTTCTCGTATAATGCGAATTGCATTTTTGTAACAAACGATCTCTGCTTTCACTTCTTTCAACTAGTCCATACCGATTATCACATCAAAACTCCCTAACTCTACTGGTATCAAGTCAATCTTAAAGGTTTCGCTAACCAGTTTAATTTCTCGATTCCGACATATATTATCTGCTGAAATTAATTTACCATTTGCTAATTCGAGTAAAAATTTACTATCCAAAGGCATCAATGGACAACTTAATTTAGCACAAAAATCTCTACTCATATAGCTTCTATCCGCACCCGAATCAAATAAAACGTAAGCAGATTTATTGTCAATAAGAAACGTACCCGTAACAAGCTCCGGGTCTTCCTGTGCCTCTGCCGCATTAATATTGAAAACTCTTCCGCGGCCTTGTCCATTCGTGTTCTCCTGGTTCGGGCAATTTCTAATAATGTGGCCCGATTTTCCACATTTATAACAAACTACATTGGCATAACTTGCTCCGACACTACTTGCTCCGCCATTACTCATTCCGACACCATTTGTTCCTTTCGTTCTGTTAACCCCTGGTCCGTAGACCTCACACTTCGCCGCGCTATGACCATTTATTTTACACTTGTTGCAAAATTTGGTGTGCAGAACCCCGAGTGATACTTTTCACACCTTTGGCATAGCTGCTTCTGATTGTTGTTGTTGTTGTTGCGGTTATTATTGTTATTGGGATGATTGTTGTTGTTGTTGTTGTTGTTGTTGTTGTTGGGCCGTTTGTTGTAGTTGCGATTGATGTTGCGATTGTTGGGATAGTTGTTGCGATTATTGTTGTAATTGCTGTTGTTGTTGTATTGGTGATTCTTATCACCATTTTCCTCCCACTTTCTTTTGACTTTCACATTAGCCTCTTCAGCAGTCTGTTCTTTAATTCTTTCTTCAATCTGGTTCACTAGTTTGTGAGCCATTCTACATGCCTGTTGTATGGAGGCGGGCTCGTGTGAACTTATATCTTCTTGGATTCTTTTCGGTAATCCTTTCACAAACGCGTCGATCTTCTCTTCCTCATCTTCGAACGCTCCCGGACACAATAGGCATAATTCTGTGAATCGTCTTTCGTACGTGGTAATATCAAATCCTTGGGTTCGTAACCCTCTAAGTTCTGTCTTGAGCTTATTGACCTCGGTTCTGGGACGGTACTTCTCGTTCATCAAGTGCTTGAATGCTGACCACGGTAGTGCGTAAGCATCATCTTGTCCCACTTGCTCTAGATAGGTATTCCACCATGTTAACGCAGAACCTGTGAAGGTATGCGTAGCGTACTTCACTTTGTCCTCTTCAGTACACTTACTTATGGCAAACACCGATTCAACCTTCTCAGTCCACCGTTTCAATCCGATCGGTCCTTCGGTTCCATCAAATTCCAAAGGTTTGCAGGTAGTGAATTCTTTGTAGGTGCATCCTACACGATTTCCTGTACTGCTATATCCAAAGTTATTGTTGGTATGTAGCGCAGCCTGTACTGCTGCTATGTTTGAAGTAAGAAAGACACGAAATTTCACTTCGCTCATATTCAAGGTGCGTCGAGTAGTCGGTGCCATTTCCTTCAAAATAGTCAAATGAAACGAGTTAATCATATAGAATATCAAGAGTAGTTAATAGTATTTCGTAGCGTAATATGAACTTATTTATAAAAGCTCTTTCTTCATATTAGCGTTTTATAGTCTTTAATTCGGGTAGTACCTACCCGTTAAGTTCATACTTAGTAGCTAACATACCATTTCAACTACTACAATTCTATATGAAAAACTAATCACAAAAAAAAAATATCATATTCAAACCTTTATACAATAACTTGCAAACTTACAATACCGCTTTTTTTTACATAAAGCATGAAATATAGCACATAAAACTTTGATACAAAGTAGTTGCGAAGATAATTCTAGTTAATAAATAAGGCGTTCAGCAAAGGCAATAAAGACACGTAATTCATACGTCCAGAAACAAGTCATGCATTCTGGTTTTACTAATACCACTTCCCATCCTTGGTTTTGTGGAACATAACCGTTGTAACTGATAGTAAGACAATGTGTTGTAACGTTGTCAAAAGGATGAAGGTTACGTAATGACCAACAGTCTCGTAATAACCTAAAAACCTCATTTCTTACCCCAATTACCGACTCCGTCACTTGTGGGAATGTTTTGTTTAATAGTTGTAGCCCGATGTTCTTGTTCTCACTTTGGTGAGAAGCTAACATTACTAACCCGTAAGCATAACATGCTTCTTTATGTTGCATATTAGCCGTTTTTTCTACTTCACGAAGTCCTATATTTGGATATATTGAGTCAAAATAATTTCTTAACCCGTTGCGTAAAATAGCATTTGGGTTCCCAGCAATATATGCGTCAAAGTAAACACATCGTAACTTATGGATTTCCCAATGTGATATCCCCCATCTTTCAAACGAAAGCCTTTTATAAATCAAGGCATTCTTGGAACGTTCTTCGAATGTCTTACAAACTGATCTCGCCTTAAATAGTTGTGTCGAGGAATTCTGACCGACTCTAGACAAGATTTCATCAATCATGTCTCCGGGTAGGTCTCTTAAAATATTGGGTTGTCTATCCATTTTGTGTTTTTATACTGTAAAATAGACAAGAGTTAGATTCATAAAAAAAAATACTTATTAATACAAGCAATTTTTACATATATCATAAAGCATAAGCACACTACATTACATATATTACACCACACGAATACAACTATCTTATTCCGACTCGCTCGTTTCTTTTTCTTCGGTTTTGGTTCGTTTTGCCAAGTTTCTAGGGATATATGATGTTCCCCTAATACGAGCCATCGTTTTCCACATTGGTTTAGAAAAACCTGGTGGTTTAGAGGTTCCCAGGTTATTGTCACAACTTAAGAAATACGGGTGTTGACGATACATATAAAGTTCATCGGGTTTGGAATCAAATTTCTATATTTTTATGCCCTTTCCCTTATTGTTCTCTTTTGCCTTATTAAATTGTGTTGGGGTAATTTCTATAACATCATCGGAATCCTTGTCGGGATCCGATTCATCGGAGAATTGGTAATCCTCCCAATACTGAAATGTCCCGTTCTTATTGATTAAAAGCGTTCCATATTAATTGATTTCGTTGCGAGGTTTTGACCTCTATATGAGACGTTTTTCAAAGACTGCATTCATTTTTAAAACAAACCATAACCTTTATTTCATAAATAAAGGTTTAAAAAGCTTTACGTAGATTATCAAATAATGATAATCTAAAATATCCTGTTTACACACGACCATTACATAATGGTTTACAATAAAAATATGTTACATCGAAATCAGTTTCTTGAATGCAGTTTTTACACAATATCATACAAACATGGACTCCAAATCTTGTCCTTAGTTTAGTATGCAACAGCGGAAGCTCTTAGTATTCACCTGAGAATAAACATGCTTTAAACGTCAACAAAAATGTTGGTGAGTTATAGGTTTAACCTATATATATCAAATCGTAACAATAGACCACAAGATTTCATATTTCAATACACATCCCATACATAGAGATAAAAATCATTCATATGGTGAACACCTGGTAACCGACATTAACAAGATGCATATATAAGAATATCCCCATCATTCCGGGACACCCTTCGGATATGATATAAATTTCGAAGTACTAAAGCATCCGGTACTTTGGATGGGGTTTGTTAGGCCCAATAGATCTATCTTTAGGATTCGCGTCAATTAGGGTGTCTGTTCCCTAATTCTTAGATTACTAGACTTAATAAAAAGGGGTATATTCGATTTCGATAATTCAACCATAGAATGTAGTTTCACGTACTTGTGTCTATTTTGTAAATCATTTATAAAACCTGCATGTATTCTCATCCCAAAAATATTAGATTTTAAAAGTAGGACTATAACTCACTTTCACAGATTTTTACTTCGTCGGGAAGTAAGACTTGGCCACTGGTTGATTCACGAACCTATAATAATATATACATATATATCAAAGTATGTTCAAAATATATTTACAACACTTTTAATATATTTTGATGTTTTAAGTTTATTAAGTCAGCTGTCCTCGTTAGTAACCTACAACTAGTTGTCCACAGTTAGATGTACAGAAATAAATCGATAAATATTATCTTGAATCAATCCACGACCCAGTGTATACGTATCTCAGTATTGATCACAACTCAAACTATATATATTTTGGAATCAACCTCAACCCTGTATAGCTAACTCCAACATTCACATATAGAGTGTCTATGGTTGTTCCGAAATATATATAGATGTGTCGACATGATAGGTCGAAACATTGTATACGTGTCTATGGTATCTCAAGATTACATAATATACAATATAAGTTGATTAAGTTATGGTTGGAATAGATTTGTTACCAATTTTCACGTAGCTAAAATGAGAAAAATTATCCAATCTTGTTTTACCCATAACTTCTTCATTTTAAATCCGTTTTGAGTGAATCAAATTGCTATGGTTTCATATTGAACTCTATTTTATGAATCTAAATAGAAAAAGTATAGGTTTATAGTCGAAAAAATAAGTTACAAGTCATTTTTGTAAAGGTAGTCATTTCAGTCGAAAGAACGACGTCTAGATGACCATTTTAGAAAACATACTTCCACTTTGAGTTTATTCATAATTTTTGGATATAGTTTCATGTTCATAATAAAAATCATTTTCCCAGAATAACAACTTTTAAATCAAAGTTTATCATAGTTTTTAATTAACTAACCCAAAACAGCCCGCGGTGTTACTACGACGGCGTAAATCCGGTTTTACGGTGTTTTTCGTGTTTCCAGGTTTTAAATCATTAAGTTAGCATATCATATAGATATAGAACATGTGTTTAGTTGATTTTAAAAGTCAATTTAGAAGGATTAACTTTTATTTGCGAACAAGTTTAGAATTAACTAAACTATGTTCTAGTGATTACAAGTTTAAACCTTCGAATAAGATAGCTTTATATGTATGAATCGAATGATGTTATGAATATAATTACTACCTCAAGTTCCTTAGATAAACCTACTAGAAATGATAAAAAATATATCTAGCTTTAAAGGATCCTTGGATGGCTTAAAAGTTCTTGAAGCAGAATCATGACACGAAAACAATTTCAAGTAAGATTTCCACTCGAAATAAGATTGTTATAGTTATAGAAATTGAATTAAAGTTTGAATATGATTATTACCTTGTATTAGAAAGATAACCTACTATAAGTAACAAAGGTTTCTTGATCTTGGATGATTACTTGGAATGGATTTAGAAAACTTGGAAGTAAACTTGCAATCTTGGAAGTATTCTTGATTTTATGAAACTAGAACTTTTGGAATTTATGAAGAACACTTAGAACTTGAAGATAGAACTTGAGAGAGATCAATTAGATGATGAAAATTGAAGAATAAAAGTGTTTGTAGGTGTTTTTGGTCGTTGGTGTATGGATTAGATATAAAGGATATGTAATTTTGTTTTCATGTAAATAAGTCATGAATGATTACTCATATTTTTGTAATTTTATGAGATATTTCATGCTAGTTGCCAAATGATGGTTCCCACATGTGTTAGGTGACTCACATGGGCTGCTAAGATCTGGTCATTGGAGTGTATATACCAATAGTACATACATCTAAAAGCTGTGTATTGTACGAGTACGAATACGGGTGTATACAAGTAGAATTGTTGATGAAACTGAACGAGGATGTAATTGTAAGCATTTTTGTTAAGTAGAAGTTTTTTGATAAGTGTCTTGAAGTCTTTCAAAAGTGTATGAATACATATTAAAACACTACATGTATATACATTTTAACTGAGTCGTTAAGTCATCGTTAGTCGTTACATGTAAATGTTGTTTTGAAATCTTTAAGTTAACGATCTTGTTGAATGTTGTTAACCCATTGTTTATTATAATAAATGAGATGTTAAATTGTTATATTATCATGATATATAATATATCTTAGTATGATATATATACAGTTAAATGCCGTTACAACGATAATCGTTACATATATGTCTCGTTTCGAAATCATTAAGTTAGTAGTCTTATTTTTACATATGTATTTCATTATTAATACACTTAATAATATATTTACTTATCATTTAACATAATTAACCAAGTGTATCAATATCTTAATATGATTCATATGTACCTAGTAAGACGTTGTTATAACGATAATCGTTATATATATCGTTTTCGAGTTTCTTAAATTAATAGTCTCATTTTTACGTATATAACTCATTGTTAAAATACCTAATGAGATACATACTTATAATAAAATCATGTTAACTATATATATAACCATATATATGTCATCGTATAGTTTTTACAAGTTTTAACGTTCGTGAATCACCGGTCAACTTGGATGGTCAATTGTCTATATGAAATCTATTTCAATTAATCAAGTCTTAACAAGTTTGATTGCTTAACATGTTGGAAACACTTAATCATGTAAATAACAATTTCATTTAATATATATATAAACATGGAAAAGTTCGGGTCACTACAGTACCTACCCGTTAAATAAATTTCGTCCCGAAATTTTAAGCAGTTGGAGGTGTTGACGTATCTTCTGGAAATAAATGCGGGTATTTCTTCTTCATCTGATCTTCACGCTCCCAGGTGAACTCGGGTCCTCTACGAGCATTCCATCGAACCTTAACAATCGGTATCTTGTTTTGTTTAAGTCTCTTAACCTCACGATCCATTATTTCGACGGGTTCTTCAATGAATTGAAGTTTTTCATTGATTTGGATTTCATCCAACGGAATAGTGAGATCTTCTTTAGCAAAACATTTCTTCAAATTTGAGACGTGGAAAGTGTTATGTACAGCTGCGAGTTGTTGAGGTAGCTCCAGTTGGTAAGCTACTGGTCCGACACGATCTATAATCTTGAATGGTCCAATGTACCTTGGATTTAGTTTCCCCCGTTTACCAAATCGAACAACGCCTTTCCAAGGTGAAACCTTAAGCATGACCATTTCTCCAATTTCAAACTCTATATCTTTTCTTTTACTGTCCGCGTAGCTCTTTTGTCGACTCTGGGCGGTTTTCAATCTTTGTTGAATTTGGATGATTTTCTCGGTAGTTTCTTGTATTATCTCCGGACCCGTAATCTGTCTATCCCCCACTTTATTCCAACAAATCGGATACCTGCACTTTCTACCATAATGATAACTGTTGTTGTAGGAAAATTCTGCTAACGGTAGGTGTCGATCCCAACTGTTTCCGAAATCAATAACACATGCTCGTAGCATGTCTTCAAGCGTTTGTATCGTCCTTTCGCTCTGCCCATCAGTTTGTGGATGATAGGCAATACTCATGTCTAGACGAGTTCCTAATGCTTGCTGTAATGTCTGCCAGAATCTTGAAATAAATCTGCCATCCCTATCAGAGATAATAGAGATTGGTATTCCATGTCTGGAGACGACTTCCTTCAAATACAGTCATGCTAACTTATCCATCTTGTCATCTTCTCTTATTGGCAGGAAGTGTGCTGATTTGGTGAGACGATCAACTATTACCCAAATAGTATCAAAACCACTTGCAGTCCTTGGCAATTTAGTGATGAAATCCATGGTAATGTTTTCCCATTTCCATTCCGGGATTTCGGGTTGTTGAAGTAGACCTGATGGTTTCTGATGCTCAGCTTTGACATTTGAACACGTCAAACATTCTCCTACGTATTTAGCAACATCGGCTTTCATACCCGGCCACCAAAAATGTTTCTTGAGATCCTTGTACATCTTCCCCGTTCCAGGATGTATTGATTATCTGGTTTTATGAGCTTCTCTATGTACCATTTCTCTCATATCTCCAAATTTTGGTACCCAAATCATTTCAGCCCTATACCGGGTTCCGTCTTCCCGAATATTAAGATGCTTCTCCGATCCTTTGGGTATTTCATCTTTTAAATTTCCCTCTTTTAAAACTCCTTGTTGCGCCTCCTTTATTTGAGTAGTAAGGTTATTGTGAATCATTATATTCATAGATTTTACTCGAATGGGTTCTCTGTCCCTCCTGCACAAGGCATCGGCTACCACATTTTCCTTCCCCGGGTGGTAACGAATCTCAAAGTCGTAATCATTCAACAATTCAATCCACCTACGCTGCCTCATATTCAGTTGTTTCTGATTAAATATGTGTTGAAGACTTTTGTGGTCGGTATATATAATACTTTTGACCCCATATAAGTAGTGCCTCCAAGTCTTTAATGCAAAAACAACCGCGCCTAATTCCAAATCATGCGTCGTATAATTTTGTTCGTGAATCTTCAATTGTCTAGACGCATAAGCAATCACCTTCATTCGTTGCATTAATACACAACTGAGACCTTGCTTTGATGCGTCACAATAAATCACAAAATCATCATTCCTTTCAGGCAATGACAATATAGGTGCCGCAGTTAGCTTTTTCTTCAATAACTGAAACGCTTTCTCTTGTTCATCCTTCCATTCAAATTTCTTCCCTTTATGCGTTAATGCAGTCAAGGGTTTTGCTATTCAGGAAAAGTCTTGGTTGAACCTTCTGTAGTAACCAGCTAGTCCTAAAAATTGGCGTATGTGTTTCGGAGTTTTCGGGGTTTCCCACTTTTCAACAGTTTCTATCTTTGCCGGATCCACCTTAATACCTTCTTTGTTCACTATGTGACCGAGGAATTGAACTTCTTCCAACCAAGATGCACACTTTGAAAATTTAGCGTACAATTCTTCCTTCCTCAATACTTCTAACACCTTTCTCAAATGTTCACCGTGTTCTTGGTCATTCTTTGAGTAAATAAGTATGTCATCAATGAAAACAATAACAAACTTGTCAAGGTATGGTCCACACACTTGGTTCATAAGGTCTATGAACACATCTGGTGCATTAGTTAAACCAAACGGCATGACCATAAACTCGTAATGACCGTAACGTGTTCTGAAAGCAGTCTTTGGAATATCATCTTCTTTCACCCGCATTTGATGATACCCGGAACGTAAGTCAATCTTTGAATAAACAGACGAGCCTTGTAGTTGATCAAATAAGTCGTCGATTCTCGGTAGTGGGTAGCGGTTCTTGATGGTAAGTTTGTTCAACTCTCGGTAATCGATACACAACCTGAATGTACCATCTTTCTTCTTGACAAACAAAACAGGAGCTCCCCACGGTGATGTGCTTGGTCGAATGAAACCACGCTCTAAAAGTTCTTGTAATTGGCTTTGCAGTTCTTTCATCTCGCTGGGTGCGAGTCTGTAAGGAGCACGAGCTATTGGTGCAGCTCCTGGTACAAGATCTATTTGAAATTCGACGGATCGATGTGGGGGTAATCCCGGTAATTCTTTCGGAAATACATCGGGAAATTCTTTTGCGACGCGAACATCATTGATGCTCTTTTCTTCAGTTTGTACTTTATCGACGTGTGCTAAAATAGCATAGCAACCTTTTCTTATTAGTTTTTTTGCCTTCAAATTACTAATAAGATGTAGCTTCGTGTTGCCCTTTTCTTCGTACACCATTAAGGGTTTTCCTTTTTCTCGTATAATGAGAATTGCATTTTTGTAACAAACGATCTCTGCTTTCACTTCTTTCAACCAGTCCATACCGATTATCACATCAAAACTCCCTAACTCTACTGGTATCAAGTCAATCTTAAATGCTTCGCTAACCAGTTTAATTTCTCGATTCCGACATATATTATCTGCTGAAATTAATTTACCATTTGCTAATTTGAGTAAAAATTTACTATCCAAAGGTGTCAATGGACAACTTAATTTAGCACAAAAATCTCTACTCATATAGCTTCTATCCGCACCCGAATCAAATAAAACGTAAGCAGATTTATTGTCAATAAGAAACGTACCCGTAACAAGCTCCGGGTCTTCCTGTGCCTTTGCCGCATTAATATTGAAAACTCTTCTGCGGCCTTGTCCATTCGTGTTCTCCTGGTTCGGGCAATTTCTAATAATGTGGACCGGTTTTCCACATTTATAACAAACTACATTGGCATAACTTGCTCCGACACTACTTGCTCCGCCATTACTCGTTCTGACACCATTTGTTCCTTTCGTTCTGTTAAACCCTGGTCCGTAGACCTCACACTTCGCCGTACTATGACAATTTCTTTTACCCTTGTTGCTAAATTTGGTGCAGAAACCCGAGTGATACTTTTCACACCTTTGGCATAGCTGCTTCTGATTGTTGTTGTTGTTGTTGTTGGGATGATTGTTGTAGTTGTTGTTGTTGTTGTTGTTGTTGTTGTTGTTTTTGCTGTTGTTGGGCCGTTTGTTGTAGTTGCGATTGATATTGCGATTGTTGGGATAATTGTTGCGATTATTATTGTAATTGCTGTTGTTGTTGTATTGGTGATTCTTATCACCATTTTCTTCCCACTTTCTTTTGACTTGCTTCACATTGGCCTCTTCAGCCGTCTATTCTTTAATTCTTTCCTCAATCTGGTTCACTAGTTTGTGAGCCATTCTACATGCCTGTTGTATGGAGGCGGGCTCGTGTGAACTTATATCTTCTTGGATTCTTTCCGGTAATCCTTTCACAAACGCGTCGATCTTCTCTTCCTCATCTTCGAACGCTCCCGGACACAATAGGCACAATTCTGTGAATCGTCTTTCGTACGTGGTAATATCAAATCCTTGGGTTCGTAACCCTCTAAGTTCTGTCTTGAGCTTATTGACCTCGGTTCTGGGATGGTACTTCTCGTTCATCAAGTGCTTGAATGCTGACCACGGTAGTGCGTACGCATCATCTTGTCCCACTAGCTCTAGATAGGTATTCCACCATGTTAACGCAGAACCTGTGAAGGTATGCGTAGCATACTTTACTTTGTCCCCTTCAGTACACTTACTTATGGCAAACACCGATTCGACCTTCTCGGTCCACCGTTTCAATCCGATCGGTCCTTCGGTTCCATCAAATTCTAAAGGTTTGCAGGCAGTGAATTCTTTGTAGGTGCATCCTACACGATTTCCTGTACTGCTAGATCCAAGGTTATTGTTGTTATGTAGCGCAGCATGTACTGCGGCTATGTTTGAAGCTAGAAAAGTACGGAATTCCTCTTCATTCATATTCACGGTGTGTCGAGTAGTCGGTGCCATTTCCTTCAAAATAGTCAAATGGAACAAGTTAATCATACAGAATATTAAGAGTAGTTAATAGTATTTCGTAGCATAATATGAACTCATTTATAAAAGCTTTTTCTTCATATTAGCGTTTTATAAGTTTAAATTCGGGTAGTACCTACCCGTTAAGTTCATACTTAGTAGCTAATATACAATTCAACTACTACAATTCTATATGAAAAACTGATTATAATAATATTTCGCGTTCAAACTTTTATACAATATTTTACAAACTTGCAATACCGCTTATTTTACATAAAGCATTAAATATAGCACACAATAACTTTGATACAAGATAGTTGTGAAGATAATTCTAGCTAGTACACAAGTCGTTCAGCAAAGGCAATAAAGACATGTAATTCATACGTCCAGAAACAAGTCATGCATTCTGGTTTTACTAGGACTACTTCCCATCCTTGGTCTTGTGGAACATAACCGTTATGGCCGTTGATAAGACAGTGTGTTGTAATGTCGTCAAAGGGACGAGGGTTACGTAATGACCAACAGTCTCGTAATAACCTAAAAACCTCATTTCTTACCCCAATTACCGACTCCGTCACTTGTGGGAACGTTTTGTTTAATAGTTGTAGCTCGATGTTCTTTTTCTCACTTTGGTGAGAAGCGAACATTACTAACCCGTAAGCATAACATGCTTCTTTATGTTGCATGTTAGCCGCTTTTTCTAAATCATGAAGTCCTATGTTCGGATACATTGAGTCAAAATAATTTCTTAACCCGTTGCTTAAAATAGCACTTGGGTTCCCCGCAATATATGCGTCAAAGTAAACACATCGTAACTTATGGGTTTCCCAATGTGATATCCCCCATCTTTCAAACAAAAGTCTCTTATAAACCAAGGCATTCTTGGAACGTTCTTCGAATGTCTTACAAACTGATTTTGCCATAAATAGTTGTGCCGAGGAATTCTGACCGACTCTAGACAAGATTTCATCAATCATGTCTCCGGGTAAGTCTTCTAAAATATTGGGTTGTCTATCCATTTTGTATTTTTATACTGTAAAATAGACAAGAGTTAGATTCATAAAAGATACTTATTAATACAAGCAATTTTTACATATATCGTAAAGCATAAGCACACTATATTACATATATTACACCGAACAAATACAACTATCTTATTCTGACTCACTCGTTTCTTCTTTTTGCTAAGTTTTTAGGGATATATGATGTTTCCCTAATATGAGCCGTCGTTTTCCACATTGGTCTAGAAAAACCTGGTGGTTTAGAGGTTCCCGGGTTATTGTTACAACTTAAGAAATACGGGTGTTGACGATACATATAAAGTTCATCGGGGTTGGAATCAGATTTCTCTATTTTTATGCCCTTTCCCTTATTGTTCTCTTTTACCTTTTTAAATTCAGTTGGGGTAATTTCTATAACATCATCGGAATCCTCGTCGGGATCCGATTCATCGGAGAATTGGTAATCCTCCCAATATTTTGCTTCCTTGGCGGAAACACCGTTGACCATAATTAACCTTGGTCGGTTGGTTGAGGATTTTCTTTTACTTAACTGTTTTATTATTTCCCCCACCGGTTCTATTTCTTCTTCCGGTTCCTCCTCCTCCGGTTCCGATTCTTCTTCCGGTTCCGATTCTTCTTCCGGTTCCTCTTCGAAAACTTATGAATCAGTCCACGAATCATTCCAAATTACATTTGACTCTTCATTATTATTAGGTGAGTCAATGGGACTTGTATTAGAGGTAGACATCTATCACATAATATCAAACACGTTAAGAGTTTAATATATCACATAATATTCACATGTTAAAAATATATAGTTTCCAACAAAATTTGTTAAGCAATCATTTTTCAAGTAAACACGGTCGAAGTCCAGACTCACTAATGCATCCTAACAAACTCGATAAGACACACTAATGCAAAATTCTGGTTCTCTAAGACCAACGCTCGGATACCAACTGAAATGTCCCGTTCTAATTGATTAAAAACGTTCCATATTAATTGATTTCGTTGCGAGGTTTTGACCTCTATATGAGACGTTTTTCAAAGACTGCATTCATTTTTAAAACAAACCATAACCTTTATTTCATAAATAAAGGTTTAAAAAGCTTTACGTAGATTATCAAATAATAATAATCTAAAATATCCTGTTTACACACGACCATTACATAATGGTTTACAATACAAATATGTTACATCGAAATCAGTTTCTTGAATGCAGTTTTTACACAATATCATACAAACATGGACTCCAAATCTTGTCCTTATTTTAGTATGCAATAGCGGAAGCTCTTAGTATTCACCTGAGAATAAACATGCTTTAAACGTCAACAAAAATGTTGGTGAGTTATAGGTTTAACCTATATATATCAAATCGTAACAATAGACCACAAGATTTCATATTTCAATACACATCCCATACATAGAGATAAAAATCATTCATATGGTGAACACCTGGTAACCGACATTAACAAGATGCATATATAAGAATATCCCCATCATTCCGGGACACCCTTCGGATATGATATAAATTTCGAAGTACTAAAGCATCCGGTACTTTGGATGGGGTTTGTTAGGCCCAATAGATCTATCTTTAGGATTCGCGTCAATTAGGATGTCTGTTCCCTAATTCTTAGATTACCAGACTTAATAAAAAGGGGCATATTCGATTTCGATAATTCAACCATAGAATGTAGTTTCATGTACTTGTGTCTATTTTGTAAATCATTTATAAAACCTGCATGTATTCTCATCCCAAAAATATTAGATTTTAAAAGTGGGACTATAACTCACTTTCACAGATTTTTACTTCGTCGGGAAGTAAGACTTGGCCACTGGTTGATTCACGAACCTATAACAATATATACATATATATCAAAGTATGTTCAAAATATATTTACAACACTTTTAATATATTTTGATGTTTTAAGTTTATTAAGTCAGCTGTCCTCGTTAGTAACCTACAACTAGTTGTCCACAGTTAGATGTACAGAAATAAATCGATAAATATTATCTTGAATCAATCCACGACCCAGTGTACATGTATCTCAGTATTGATCACAACTCAAACTATATATATTTTGGAATCAACCTCAACCCTGTATAGCTAACTCCAACATTCACATATAGAGTGTCTATGGTTGTTCCGAAATATATATAGATGTGTCGACATGATAGGTCGAAACATTGTATACGTGTCTATGGTATCTCAAGATTACATAATATACAATACAAGTTGATTAAGTTATGGTTGGAATAGATTTGTTACCAATTTTCACGTAGCTAAAATGAGAAAAATTATCCAATCTTGTTTTACCCATAACTTCTTCATTTTAAATCCGTTTTGAGTGAATCAAATTGCTATGGTTTCATATTGAACTCTATTTTATGAATTTAAACAAAAAAAGTATAGGTTTATAGTCAGAAAAATAAGTTACAAGTCATTTTTGTAAAGGTAGTCATTTCAGTCGAAAGAACGACGTCTAGATGACCATTTTAGAAAACATACTTCCACTTTGAGTTTATCCATAATTTTTGGATATAGTTTCATGTTCATAATAAAAATCATTTTCCCAGAATAACAACTTTTAAATCAAAGTTTATCATAGTTTTTAATTATCTAACCCAAAACAACCTGTGGTGTTACTACGACGGTGTAAATCCGGTTTTACGGTGTTTTTCGTGTTTCCAGGTTTTAAATCATTAAGTTAGCATATCATATAGATATAGAACATGTGTTTAGTTGATTTTAAAAGTCAAGTTAGAAGGATTAACTTTTATTTGCGAACAAGTTTAGAATTAACTAAACTATGTTCTAGTGATTACAAGTTTAAACCTTCGAATAAGATAGCTTTATATGTATGAATCGAATGATGTTATGAATATCATTACTACCTCAAGTTCCTTGGATAAACCTACTGGAAATGAGAAAAATAGATCTAGCTTCAAAGGATCCTTGGATGGCTTGAAAGTTCTTGAAGCAGAATCATGACACGAAAACAATTTCAAGTAAGATTTCCACTCGAAATAAGATTGTTATAGTTATAGAAATTGAATTAAAGTTTGAATATAATTATTACCTTGTATTAGAAAGATAAACTACTGTAATTAACAAAGGTTTCTTGATCTTGGATGATTACTTGGAATGGATTTAGAAAACTTGGAAGTAAACTTGCAATCTTGGAAGTATTCTTGATTTTATGAAACTAGAACTTTTGGAATTTATGAAGAACACTTAGAACTTGAAGATAGAACTTGAGAGAGATCAATTAGATGAAGAAAATTGAAGAATAAAAGTGTTTGTAGGTGTTTTTGGTCGTTGGTGTATGGATTAGATATAAAGGATATGTAATTTTGTTTTCATGTAAATAAGTCATGAATGATTACTCATATTTTTGTAATTTTATGAGATATTTCATGCTAGTTGCCAAATGATGGTTCCCACATGTGTTAGGTGACTCACATGGGCTGCTAAGAGCTGATCATTGGAGTGTATATACCAATAGTACATACATCTAAAAGCTGTGTATTGTACGAGTACGAATACGGGTGCATACGAGTAGAATTGTTGATGAAACTGAACGAGGATGTAATTGTAAGCATTTTTGTTAAGTAGAAGTATTTTGATAAGTGTCTTGAAGTCTTTCAAAAGTGTATGAATACATATTAAAACACTACATGTATATACATTTTAACTGAGTCGTTAAGTCATCGTTAGTCGTTACATGTAAATGTTGTTTTGAAACCTTTAAGTTAACGATCTTGTTGAATGTTGTTAACCCATTGTTTATTATAACAAATGAGATGTTAAATTGTTATATTATCATGATATTATGATATATAATATATCTTAGTATGATATATATATACAGTTAAATGCCGTTACAACGATAATCGTTACATATATGTCTCGTTTCGAAATCATTAAGTTAGTAGTCTTATTTTTACATATGTATTTCATTGTTAATACACTTAATAATATATTTACTTATCATTTAACATAATTAACCAAGTGTATCAATATCTTAATATGATTCATATGTACCTAGTAAGACGTTGTTATAACGATAATCGTTATATATATCGTTTTCGAGTTTCTTAAATTAATAGTCTCATTTTTACGTATATAACTCATTGTTAAAATACCTAATGAGATACATACTTATAATAAAATCATGTTAACTATATATATAACCATATATATGTCATCGTATAGTTTTTACAAGTTTTAACGTTCGTGAATCACCGGTCAACTTGGGTGGTCAATTGTCTATATGAAATCTATTTCAATTAATCAAGTCTTAACAAGTTTGATTGCTTAACATGTTGGAAACACTTAATCATGTAAATAACAATTTCATTTAATATATATATAAACATGGAAAAGTTCGGGTCACTACAAATACTTTGCTTCCTTGGCGGAAACACCATTGACCATAATTAACTTTGGTCGGTTGGTTGAGGATTTTCTTCTACTTAACCATTTTATTATTTCCCCCACTGGTTCTATTTCTTCTTCCGGTTCCGATTCTTCTTCCGGTTCTGATTCTTCTTTCGGTTTCGACTCTTCTTCCGGTTCCTCTTCTGGAACTTGTGAATCAGTCCACGAATCATTCCAATTTACATTTGACTCTTCATTATTATTAGGTGAGTCAATGAGACTTGTTCTAGAGGTAGACATCTATCACATAATATCAAATGCGTTAAGAGATTAATATATCACATAATATTCACATGTTAAAATATATAGTTTCTAACAAAATTTGTTAAGCAATCATTTTTCAAGTAAACACGATCGAAGTCCAGACTCACTAATGCATCCAAACAAACTCGATAAGACACACTAATGCAAAATTCTGGTTCTCTAAGACCAACGCTCGGATACCAACTGAAATGTCCCGTTCTTATTGATTAAAAACGTTCCATATTAATTGATTTTGTTGCGAGGTTTTGACCTCTATATGAGACGTTTTTCAAAGACTGCATTCATTTTAAAACAAACCATAACCTTTATTTCATTAATAAAGGTTTAAAAAGCTTTACGTAGATTATCAAATAATGATAATCTAAAATATCCTGTTTACACACGACTATTACATAATGGTTTACAATACAAATATGTTACAACGAAATAAGTTTCTTGAATGCAGTTTTTACACAATATCATACAAGCATGGACTCCAAATCTTGTCCTTATTTAAGTATGCGATAGCGGAAGCTCTTAATAATCACCTGAGAATAAACATGCTTAAAACGTCAACAAAAATGTTGGTGAGTTATAGGTTTAACCTATATATATCAAATCGTAACAATAGACCACAAGATTTCATATTTCAATATACATCCCATACATAGAGATAAAAATCATTCATATGGTGAACACCTGGTAACCAACATTAATAAGATGCATATATAAGAATATCCCCATCATTTCGGGACACCCTTCGGATATGATATAAATTTTGAAGTACTAAAGCATCCGGTACTTTGGATGGGGTTTGTTAGGCCCAATAGATCTATCTTTAGGATTCGCGTCAATTAGGGTGTCTGTTCCCTAATTCTTAGATTACCAGACTTAATAAAAAGGGGCATATTCGATTTCGATAATTCAACCATAGAATGTAGTTTCACGTACTTGTGTCTATTTTGTAAATCATTTATAAAACCTGAATGTATTCTCATCCCAAAAATATTAGATTTTAAAAGTGGGACTATAACTCACTTTCACAGATTTTTACTTCGTCGGGAAGTAAGACTTGGCCACTGGTCGATTCATGAACCTCAAGTTTTCTGGATAAAGATACTGGAAATGAGAAAAATGGATCTAGCTTCAAAGGATCCTTGGATGGCTTGAAAGTTCTTGAAGCAGAATCATGACACGAAAAACAAGTTCAAGTAAGATTTCCACTCAAAATAAGATTGTTATAGTTATAGAAATTGAATCAAAGTTTGAATATGAGTATTACCTTGTATTAGAAAGATATCTTACTGTAAATAAGAAAGATTTCTTGAGGTTGGATGATCACTCTACAAGATTAGAAGTAAGATAGCAAACTTGGAAGTATTCTTGATTTTATGAAACTAGAACTTGTAGAATTTATGAAGAACACTTAGAACTTGAAGATAGAACTTGAGAGAGATCAATTAGATGAAGAAAATTTAAGAATGAAAGTGTTTGTAGGTGTTTTTGGTCGTTGGTGTATGGATTAGATATAAAGGATATGTAATTTTGTTTTCATGTAAATAAGTCATGAATGATTACTCATATTTTTGTAATTTCTGAGATATTTCATGCTAGTTGCCAAATGATGGTTCCCACATGTGTTAGGTGACTCACATGGGCTGCTAAGAGCTGATCATTGGAGTGTATATACCAATAGTACATACATCTAAAAGCTGTGTATTGTACGAGTATGAATACGGGTACATACGAGTAGAATTGTTGATGAAACTGAACGAGGATGTAATTGTAAGAATTTTTATTAAGTGGAAGTATTTTGATAAGTGTCTTGAAGTCTTTCAAAAGTGTATGAATACATATTAAAACACTACATGTATATACATTTTAACTGAGTCGTTAAGTCATCGTTAGTCGTTACATGTAAGTGTTGTTTTGAAACCTTTAGGTTAACGATCATGTTAAATGTTGTTAACCCAATGTTTATAATATCAAATGATATTTTAAATTATTATATTATCATGATAATATGATGTATGAATATCTCTTAATATGATATATATACATTAAATGTCGTTACAACGATAATCGTTACATATATGTCTCGTTTCAAAATCATTAAGTTAGTAGTCTTGCTTTTACATATGTAGTTCATTGTTAATATACTTAATGATATGTTTACTTACAATAATATCATGTTAACTATATATATATCCATATATATGTCATCATATAGTTTTTACAAGTTTTAACGTTCGTGAATCACCGGTCAACTTGGGTGGTCAATTGTCTATATGAAACCTATTTCAATTAATCAAGTCTTAACAAGTTTGATTGCTTAACATGTTGGAAACACTTAATCATGTAAATAACAATTTCATTTAATATATATATAAACATGGAAAAGTTCGGGTCACTACAGGACTCACCCAAGGACTATCCGAAATTGGGTAAATAAGACCTGCATCAAGGAGTTTGACAATCTCCTTTTTAACGACTTCTTGCATATTAGGGTTCAGTCGCCTTTGTCTTTATACACATGGCTTATAGTCATCTTCCATTAAAATCTATGTGTACAATAAGAGGGACTTATACCCTTGATGTCATGAATTTTCCATGCTAGAGCCGGTTTATGGGCTTTTAACATGGAAACAAGTTTAGATTTCTCACTTACAGAGAGTTCGGATGAAATGATAACCGGGAGAGTAGAATCCTTTTGAAGGTAAGCATATTTCAAGTGACTTGGAAGTGGCTTCAGTTCCAAAATGGGAGGTTCTTCAATCGATGTTTTACATCGGTACTCATTTTTTAAATCCAACTTTCTGTATTCTTCATCATTTGGCTCATAACCGTTAGCCATCAAAGTGGTCAACATCTCCACTTCTTCCACCATGTTTTCTTCATCACCTTCCGCCAAAATGCATTCTCCCGAACCTCGCAATTCTGGAAATTCCTGCAACAACTCTGAATACGTGTCTACGGTTTGCAAATAATAACATTTATCATCAGTAGACTCGGGGTATTGCAAGGCATGGTCAACGGAAAAGGTAACCTTAATATCCTCAATGCTAAGGGTCAATTTTTGACCATGAACATCTATCATAGCTCTAGCGGTATTGAGGAAAGGTCGACCCAATATAAGAGGCACACGTGTGTCCTCTTCCATGTCCAGAATTACAAAATTGGCCGGAAATACAAGGGTACCCACTTTTACTAACATATTCTCTAAAATTCCACGAGGGAATTTAACAGAGCGGTCTGCTAGTTGAATTGCCATTCGGGTTGGTTTTAGCACCCCGGGGTCTAGCTTAACATATAATGAATAAGGCATCAAATTAATTCTAGCCCCTAAATCCGCTAATGCTTTAATGCATTCCAAATCTCCGAGAAGACGTGGTATGGTAAAACTCCCAGGATCTGCTAACTTCTTTGGTATTTTGTTCATCAAAATTGCGGAACAATTAGCATTCATGGTGATGGATGAAAGTTCCTCCATTTTCTTCTGATTAGTAAGTAAGTCTTTTAAGAACTTAGCAGACTTGGGCATACCTGAAATCACATCAATGAAAAGCATATTTATGTTAATTTGTTTAAACATATCTAAAAATTTTGACCTTTCGGCTTCGAGCCTTTCTTGATGTTGTTTCCTTGGGTATGGGAGCGGTGGTTGATATGGCTTCACTACGGGTTTTTCCCGTTCTTCCTTCTCAACCACTTGTTCCGGCTCCTTAACCGGTTCATCATTTTTGTTCAACAGAACACTAAAATCAGAATCTTCAGGCATTCTTGGAGCTTCGTATGCTAGACCACTCCGTGTGGTGATAACATTGGCATGCTCATTTTGGGGGTTCTTATTGGTATCGCCCGGTAAACTTCCTGGTTTTCTCTCACTAAGTAAACTAGCTAAACCACTCATTTGCTTCTCCAAATTCTGAATTGAGGCTTGTTGGTTTCTAAACTGGTGTTCATTTTTCTCGTTTGTTTGGTTTATGTTTGTAACAAGCTGAGTTTGTGATGCAATCAACTTTTCCAACATACTCTCCAAATTTGACTTTTTTTCTTCCTGTTGGGGTTTTTGATAAAAACCCAGAGTTTGTTGTTGGAACCCACTACTTGACCCTTGTTGGTAATTGGAATTTTGACCTTGAGGGTTGTATGGGTTGTTGAAGTTTCGGTTAAACTGGGCTCTTCCTTGAAATTGATTATTATTTCTTTAGCTTATGAAAGCCACTTCTTCTTTTTGAGCCATTGTTAAACCGACATCACAATCTTTTCCTAAATGGAGACCACCACAGTATTCACAACCTATTTTCATACTATGAATTTCCTTGGTGATTTTGTCCATGTTTCGAGCAACACCGTCTATTTTCACACTTAGGGAACTAAGGTCATCATAAGCACCGGCGCTTTGGACTTGAGCATTACGAGTAATTGGTCGTTCTTGATGCCATTCATGAGAATAATCGGCTAGCTTCTTGATTATCTCATAAGCCTCTTGCTCGGTTTTGTCCATGAGTGAACCTCCGGATGCTTGTTCAATGGAAATTCGGGTTGTAACATCACAGCCCTTGTAAAAGATTTGGACTTTTTGGAAGGTGTCCAAACCATGGTTTGGACAACCTCTTAGCATTTTGGAAAACCGATTCCATTCTTCGTACAAGGTTTTCATCGGCTTTTGACAGAATTGGGTAATTTCGTGTTGGAGTCTCGCGGACTTAGAAGTTGAAAAATATTTCTTAAGAAATTTTTCCAACATACCATCCAAGTTTCTATCGTAGCCTCGGCCAATGAATCTAACCAACTTCGTGCTTTCCCGTAGAGTATCCATGGGAAAAGTCTTAAAAATATGGCTTGGTCAGTGTCTGGTTTAAGTTTGAAAAGAAGACATATGATGGTTAAAGCTAAGGGGTATAAAATACTATTAAATTTTAGCAGGAAAAACTATTAAATACGATACAATTTTACACAAGATATTTATTTATTTATAGAATGGATATACTTAAACCTTGCTACAACACTTATAGGCAGTGTACCTAATCGTACAGTAGTGTAGTTTTTAGTAAATCCGGTTCGTTCCACAGGGAAAAATCTTTAAACAAAGCTTAACGCTATATTAGTTTTAATTTATAAAAATACAAATATATAAATAAGTAATATTATTATTATAAAGGAGGGTTTTTACCGTTTAATGACCGATTTGTCGATTTTAAAACTTTAGTCGCAGTTAAAACCTAATGTAAAATATTAAAAATAAATATAACTTAATTTAAAGCGTAAAGTAAATAACGATAATGAAATTGCGATAAATAAAAGTGCGATAATTAAAAAGTACGATAATTAAAAGTGCAATTAAATACAATGACAATAAATAAAAGTGCGATAATTAGAAGTGCAATTAAATATAAAATAAAGGAAATTAAATATGAAATAAAATAATTATGCTTATTTAAACTTCCGTAATCATGATGTTTGACGTGTTGATTTTAGTTTTATGCCCATGGGTTAATTGTCCTTTGTCCTGGATTATTCAATATGTCCGTCTGGTTTTTGTCCATAACAGTCCATCAGTCATAAATATAAAATGTGAGTATCTCGTCAAATTATCCTTATACCCGAAGTCAAATATTCCAACTAATTGGGGACTTAAACTGTAACAAGGTTTTAATACTTTGTTTAATAATTACACCAGGATATCGACTGCGTGTAATCCAAGGTTTAATACTTTGTTAACAATTACGCCAAGTGTCCTTGTACATAATTTCACCCCTGTTTTAATAATTCCATAGACTATTAATTCATTCCCGTGTCCGGTTAAATGAACGATTATTCGTACATATAAATACCCCGCCCATCGTGTCCGATCGAGTGTATATGGTTATTTATAGCGACGTCCAATTGTAAATCTTTATTTTACAATTAACAAACTATCATTTAGTTAAACAAATATAAAGCCCATTAATAGCCCATAGTCTAATTTCCACAAGTGTCGTTCTTTTGTCCAAACCCCAATTATGGTACAAAGCCCAATTACCCAATTTTAGTAATTAGCCCAACATCATGATTACTTCGATTTAAATAAGCATAATAATAACTTAGCTACGAGACATTAAATTAAAAAGGTTGAACATAACTTACAATAATTAAAAATAGCGTAGCGTTATACGGACAGAATTTCGACTTAGACCCTTACAACATTCGCTAACATACCCTTATTATTAGGATTTAAAATTAAAATTAAAATTAAAATATAAATATAAATATAAATATTTACGTATACATATATAGAGAGAGATTGATTTTTATGGATATTTTTACGATCAGAATGCGCGAGCTTTTATAGGGATTTTTGTCCAAGGTTTCTCCGCGACTCGCGGCCCTTTTGTTCTTCAAACTCCGCAACTCGTGGAGTTCGTAAATCCAGCTCACAAAGGTTTGGCTCCTAGCTTGCCGACGATTTATAAAATATTATATAATATATAAATAATTTTAAGAATTATTTAAATATTATATTATATTTATGTGCATAGTTGACTTGTAATTTTTAGTCCGTTGCGTCGAGCGTTGAGAATTGACTCTGGTCCCTGTTCCGGATTTTCGAACGTCCTTGCGTACAATTTAATATCTTGTACTTTGCGTTTTGTAACTTGTACTCTTGTAATTCTGAGACGTTTCTTATCAATAATTGGAACCTCTTTGATTGTATTTTGTACTTTTGAGCTTTTTGGTCGTTTGCGTCTTCAATTCATCGAATCTATCTTTTGTCTTCACCTTTTATTATTTAAACGAATATCACTTGTAAATAGAACAATTGCAACTAAAAGCTTGTCTTTCTTGAGGAATAATGCTATGAAATATATGTTCGTTTTTAGCATTATCAAATATTCCCACACTTGAGCGTTGCTTGTCCTCAAGCAATATAGTCTTGAAATACTAGAATCACTTATTTATTCTTCACACTTTGTATATCAGTGATTTCTATATGGCGGTATAAACAATGGTAGTAACGTTATGGTTTACAGTCCCACATGACTATAAAAAATTAGATCCTTAAGGAAATTGGATCTTTATGAAAACATTTGATCTTTTGAAAATTAAATTTAGCTTTTACCCTAGATAAGTTTTCCGGAATAACCCTTCACCCGTGTTTGCAAATTCTTTTTGTGGGTTTGGTGGGTTTCAGATTTGAAAATTTTAGCTCAAAACTTGCGGTTTTGTGTCACCCACTTGCTAACCTTGTATTAGGAAAGCAACACGTCCAGTATACTTGCTCCGTATATTACCTTTCGGTAAACTACCGTCCAGTTGTAAAGGAAAGCGTTGAACAAGCAACTGTTAAGGCAATGTCCCCTGACATACTTTTAATTATGGTCTATAACGTGTCGGACGCAATTACTATCCTTTGTAGGAGCAATAGTAAAGCTCACCCTTATAATTTTTCGGTCTGGCACAAGGTCCTGTCTTCGACCATGCTATGCAACAACCGTTCTTACGGTTGACACCCGATTTAGTTCAGGTGACCTAATGAATTCCAGGTGAATTCTTAGGATTTTACGTTCAATGGTAATGAACGCATTGAAAATGGGTTTTCAGAAAACAAATCGGTTTGTAATTTTGATCAAAATATTTTCTCGTTCAAGCTCAAGTTTAGATATCATCGAATTCCATGAGTTTATAATTCTCAATCTTTAAGGTCAATCTCTAGGATTGAGTAATATCAGTCTTAAAAGCTGATTTTTGATCTTTAAGGAGATTATCCTTTCTGGGGATCTGATTCATTAGTCTTATCCAGCTAATTTGCACGGTGTCCTCCCCATTTTACAAGACAGATCCTCTCATGGTTAGGATAAATCTGACCACTTGGCGACCCTGTTTGATGCTGAGGTCCGTGGATTTCCTGCTGATTTTAGAGATGACTTTTCTAGATTTTTTGTCAACCTACAGCTGGTCTGGACGACAACTTCCTGACCTAAATCAAGAAGCGCGTTTCTTTTTCGGAAGACTTTACTTCCTTTTAATGATGGAATTGATTCATCGTGTAGATCCATCTTTCTTACAATAAATTGGGTAAAACTTTTTAGTTTAGTCCAAAGCAAAAGTATTTTCAGTTATTTGTTACAGAAATATGTGCATATGTTTAAAATAACTTGGTAAATTTCTCACACTTGGCTTTTATTTTCCTTTTTATTGTCCTCTATTCCATTTTAAATGAATTTTAACACTTTGGTTTGTTTCTTAATTTATGTCCTTTCCGAGGTAACAATAATTTCGGTGTTAACACCTAGTTTTATCGTTCATAAATATGTATAAACATGATTTTGAATTCATTTAATTGAAAATTTTAAAAAATTTTACTAGAATTGGGTAGTCAGTATATAAGACTAGAGCTGTTCTTTATTATCAGAGAGCACTAGATTCTAATACAACTACTGCTTTACTAGTATTTCTAATGGTAACCAAGTGTTTAAAGTAAAAAATTTAAAAATCCGAAAGAATTTAATCCCTTCCCACACTTAAGATCTTGCAATGCCCTCATTTGCAAGAAATCAGTAACAATTTAAATTATTGAGGGTGATTAGCGTAGAAAAATGATTAAATTTTACCAAAGTTTCCAAACATATTGGCGTTTGTTTGCTGAATGATAAATGGTGCATATCATTTGTTCATTCCGTCTTGTTGTTATTTCACATATATTTTGCATCTTGTCGTCAAAATTAGTTGCTTTTGCTGAACTTAATGCCAGTCTTTGAAAATGCGTTGTTTTACCCTGTTGTGTACATAAGATAAACTGCAAACATATATACATATTTTTGAAGTTTGGTATATTACCCCACATTCAAAAATTATTAAAATCTAATAATAAAAGTTAGAAAATTATAAAAACTATTACAATATCAACATAAGTGTTAAATGTAGTAACATTACAAAAATAAAATAAATAAAATTAAATAAACTAGGGTTGATACTGATACCAGTAGGGGTTCCATGCATAACCGTATGTGTTATAAAATGCTTCAGCTGGGTTATAAGTAGGATACGGTGGTTGGATCTCTATAGACCAGGGAGGAAATACGGGCGTTGGAGTAGGAATATAGTTTCTACCTACATGTTGGCAATGAGCTATGATTTGGTTTTGATGAACTTGCCAATCTTCAAATACGCGATGTCTAGCATTTTCATATTCTTGTGAAGCTATAAACCTTTGCATTTCTGTCATTTCATTTCCCCCTCCCACATTACCTGGCTGTTGATTTCTCTCAACCTGTGGATGTCTTCCATTATATGCTACTGCGGCGTTATTTTGCCTCTTCAAAACCTTAGCACCATGATATACATTTAAACCAATTGTATCGCGGGGTTCTGGTTCTTCGATTAATAATCCCCCCCGACTTATATCCACATTGAGATACTCAGCAATTAATGTAATAAATATACCACCTCCTATTATACTGTGCGGTCTCATCCCCCTAACCATAACTGATAAATAATAACCCACACAATAAGGTATACTTACAGCGCTTTGTGGGTCTCGAATACACATGTGGTAAAATAAATCTTGCTCATTTACCATTTCCTTATTTTTACCTCGCTGTGTAATCGAGTTCACTAGAAACCTGTGAATTACTCTTAACTCAGCTCTATCTATATCCAAATAAGAGTAATTTCCCCCTTTAAATCAGTGATGGCTAGTCATTTGACTCCATACACCATGCGTATCAAAATTTTCATCAATCTTCCTACCATTTAATATCAACCCTTGACAATCGGTAGATGCTAGCTCCTCAGGCGTATATATACGTAAGGCCTGAGCCATGTCTAGTAGAGACATGCTGCGCATCGAACCTCCTAACAAAAATCTAATAAAAGTTTGATCGGTTAAACTAGCTACCCGATCATTTATTTCTATACTACACAATAATTCTTCACACCATACTTTATATACAGGTCTACGCATGTTGAATAATCGTACCCAATCGTTAAAAGTAGAATTACCATACCTCTATGTAAGTAATTCTCTAATTGGCTCGGCTAATTCTACAGCTTCTAACGGTTCCCATTCTATTACCCTAGGTACTTCAACAGCTTTAGAATGAAGAGTATGCAAGCCCCTTTGGTATTTTGGATAATCTATCCAACGTCTGTCTAATCTCAAGTTCGGGTGCAAATTTTCCACGTGCATATCTGAAAATGTCATAACTGGATGAGGTATATCTTGTTTGTAATGGTTATCAACATCTTGTTGTTCCGCATTCTCAGGAGGAGCAATGCGAGCTTGGGATGAAGATTCACCCCTTTCAGTCTGCAAAACACATCAAACACAATTTTTGTGCATCCAAATATGCATTAGTGTCAGCAAAATCATCAATCAAAATAATTACAATGACATGTTCAATTTATATCAAACTTATGCTCATTTTCATATTTTTATCAAATCTACACTTTTTCAAATAAGCATATACGAAAATGTTCGCCAAGTTCATAAGCATTCAACTCAAATAACATGTCAAAATAATCATTATTAGCAATTAAACAAGTTTCAAATGGCATTATCTCTCAAAAATCAAGTTCATGAATTTTAGACTTGAAAAATTCCACTTTAATTCTCAAAAATCATGTTTAGGCTCAAAGTTTGGATCATTTAACTACCTAAACATGTTACACTACTTAATTTAGCAATAATTCATAACAAAAATCGGCCATAACCTGTTTATATCAAAAAGCCCCAAATTTGCTCAAGAACACAAACCCTAGATTACTCAAAATTTGAAGTTTAAGGCTTCTAATCATGTTAAATAGCATCAATCTAGGTTATACAAGCATAATACATAAGCAATTTAAGCATAATTACACTAAAAAGCATCAAAATCGAATTGGGTATAAATTTGCTCAAGAACACTAAATTTTTGGATTAAAGGGTGTTTTGGTGTAGAAATTTACCGTTTTCCTTGATAGCATTCTTCTCAACATGATTTTGTGAAAGATTTGATGAAAAAAAGTGAAAAAATTATGAATTTGTGTGTGTTTTTCGGGTTTTTCGCAGTATTTTGAGTGTTTTGTGTTGGGGACTGATCTGTTCCAGCGTTTTATTTTTTTCTGTATTTTTGGTCCTCCGCGAGTCGCGGTGAATTTCCTCTTCAAACTCCGCGAGTCGCGGAGTTTGTATTTTTTTTTTTTTTTTATAAAAACCTTAACTTATAAAACAATTAATTAATTAAATTTAAAATTTTGTTTCCCTTGTTATTTAGGACGAGGTCATTTCGGATCGATGTCCTAGTTCGTCCCTCGACAAAATTTTAAAATTTGTCTTTTTTTTTAGCGATTGTTTTAAAAGCAAAGATTTTTGGGTTTTTTAATGTTTTTGGCATACTTTAATTCAATAAAATTAAAAATAATGATAATAAAAGTTCTCGTCCCTCCCTCGGGTAAAGCAATTTCGGCTCAACGACCTAGTCTTCAACTCACGAAAAATTTTAAAAATCATATTTTTAACTTAGCGAAATAAAGTAAATTTTTGTTTTTAAATTCACACCAAACTTAAATTTAAAATGCATAAAATAAAAATTCACACCAAACTTAATTAAAAATTCATATTATAAATTCACACCAAACTTAAATTTAAAATGCATAAAATTAAAAATTCACACCAAACTTAAATTTTATTTATGTTTTTATACATACAAACTTATATTAAAAATATTAATTTTTTAGATATTTATAATTTTAAAAGAAGTTTACAATATTAAATTAATATTTATATATTAATTTTAAAAACATGGTAAAACTAAAATTAAAAATCTTTTTGGCTTTTATCCCACTTTAATCAATCAAATATTATCAAAAATATGCGCCCCTCTTTTCGGTAAAGTAATTTCGGTTTCATGACCTAATTTAACTCATGACCAATTTTTGAAATATTTTGGGTTGATTGATTAAAGATATTTATACCTTAAGAATAAACGTTAAATTTTGCAGTGATGTAATAAATTTTTGTATGATATCAATAATTTCGGTCGCAAGACCTAATTTTATCGAATACCAATTTAATACTTTATAGCGAACAATTTAGCGTTTATTATCAAAAGGTTAAAAATAAAAATAAAAATATAAAAAAACTGTACAGACTTACCTGTGAAATATATTTCTTAGTGATATGCTCTAGCCCACTCATAAGATAGTCGGACTAATTGATTTTCCATGGCTACATAGGCGTAACCTCGAGCATTTAATGTTTTTTCTTCTAAACATATGAACGGTCCATCTCTGCATAAAGTAACAAATTCGGTGTTTGAATAGGTTTGATTATTTGAACATTCACCTTCGTGTGACCATTTTCCGCATTTGTGACATTTTTCAAGGTGTCGTGCTCACCTTTTCGCTGCGGATTTTGATTTTCCTTTACCAAATTGTAACTTATTATCTTCGCATCTGGATTCTTTTCTTACTCCGTCCAATTTACCTCTGATTAATGATACGATTTCACTTGGAAGTGTGTCATTATTACGTTTAGTGATCAAAGCGTGTAGCATTAGACCATGGTTTAGTTCACAGGAAGTCTTCATTTCGTAAAAACCTAAAAAAATAAAAATTCAGAATGGGGGGAGAAGACTAGTTCTTTAGGGTCTGCTAGGGAAAGACCATTCGGGTTCCATTTTCGAGAACTACACGAAAACAGAAAATCTAACTCTAACAGAAATACATATTATCCTTTAAAGACTTGATTCTCCCCACACTTAGTTAGCTATGGTATCGCAATTGTGATTAACTTCGTTGTCAATTTTCATCGGACTATCTATGTAATGTTTCACTCTGTGACCATTAACCTTAAATTCAATCCCATTTGAATTTATTAATTCTACTGTTCCGTATGGGAAAACTCTTTTGACTATGAATGGTCCAGACCATCTTGATTTCAATTTTCCAGGAAATAGCTTGAATCGTGAATTGAAAAGAAGAACTATGTCTCCTTCTTTAAATTCTTTAGAACTTCTGATTCTTTTATCATGCCATTTCTTCGTTCTTTCTTTATAGATTAACGAATTTTCGTATGCTTCATGTCTTAATTCTTCTAATTCGTTTAGTTGACTTAATCGTAGACGTCCGGCTTCATGTAAATCAAGATTACATGTCTTCAAAGCCCAAAATGCTTTGTGTTCAATTTCTACTGAAAGATGACATGCTTTTCCATAAACGAGTTTAAAAGGTGTGGTTCCAATTGGAGTTTTGTAGGCTGTTCTAAAAGCCCAGAGTGCATCCTCCAATTTTATGGACCATTCCTTCGGATTTGATCCTACGGTTTTCTCTAGAATACGTTTCAAAGCTCGGTTGGTATTTTCAACTTGTTCACTTGTTTGTGGATGATATGCGGTGGAGATTTTATGAGTTACTCCATATCTTTTAAGAACTTTCTCAAGTTGATTATTACAAAAATGAGTTCCCCGATCACTTATTAAAGCTTTCGGTGTTCCAAACCGTGCAAAAAGACGTTTTAAGAAGTTGACTACAACTCGTGCATCGTTAGTTGGGAGAGCTTGTGCTTCTGCCCATTTAGATACATAATCAATGGCTACTAGAATGTAGAGATTATTATGAGATTTTGAAAATGGACCCATAAAGTCAATACCCCAAATGTCAAATACTTCACATACTTGAATGACATTTTGTGGCATTTCATCACGTTGACTTATTTTTCCGGCCCTTTGACAAGCATCACAGGATTTGCAAAGAAGGTGTGCGTCTTTGTAAATTGTAGGCCAATAGAATCCAGCATCATAAACTTTTCTTGCTGTTAGTTGAGGCCCATAGTGCCCTCCTGTTGGTCCTGTGTGACAATGGTTTAAGATTTTACTAGCTTCATCTCCGAATACACATCGGCGTATTATTCCATCTGGACAACTTTTAAACAGATGTGGATCTTCCCAGAAATAGTGTTTTATATCACTAAAGAATTTCTTTCGTTTTTGGTACGATAATCCTTTTTCAAGGAATCCACATACTAAGTAGTTTGCATAGCCTGCAAACCATGGAATTTCATTATAATCTATCTTCAATAGATATTCATCAGGAAAGTTGTCTTGTATGGCCGATTCATTTAGAACTTCTAATTCGGGATTTTCAAGACGAGAAAGATGATCAACGGCGAGATTTTCTGCTCCTCTTTTATCTCGGATTTCAATATCGAATTCTTGTAAGAGTAAGATCCAACGGATTAATCGTGGTTTGACATCTTGTTTCGAAAATAGGTATCTAAGAGCAGAATGGTCGGTATAGACCACCGTTTTTGCTAGAACGAGATATGAACGAAATTTGTCAAAAGCAAAGACAATAGCAAGGAGTTCTTTTTCAGTAGTTGTATAATTTGTTTGTGCTCCTTGTAACGTCTCACTAGCATAATATATAGGTTGAAATCGTTTTTCAATCCTTTGTCCTAAAACGGATCCCATTGCAAAATCACTTGCATCGCACATAAGTTCAAACGGTAGATTCCAATTTGGTGTTATCATGATCGGCGCATTAGTGAGTTTCTCTTTAAGAATATTAAAAGATTTGATACATTCATCTGAAAAGATGAATGGAGCATCCTTTTCTAGGAGTTTATTCATAGGAGTGGCAATTTTAGAAAAATCTTTTATGAAACGTCGGTAAAAACCGGCATGCCCTAGAAAACTCCTAACTCCTCTAACATTGGTGGGATGTGGAAGTTTAGCAATTACATCTACTTTAGCTCTATCCACTTCAATTCCTTCCTTTTAAATTTTATGTCCAAGAACGATGCCTTCTTTAACCATGAAATGGCATTTCTCCCAATTAAGAACTAGATTTGATTGTTCGCATCTAATAAGCATTCGTTCCAGATTAACTAGACATGTTTCAAATGTATCATCGAAGACTGAAAAGTCATCCATGAAAAATTCCATGCATTCTTCTATCATGTCGTGAAAAATCGCCATCATGCACCTTTGAAAGGTTGCAGGGGCGTTACAAAGTCCAAATGGCCTACGTTTGTAAGCAAAAGTACCATAAGGGCACATGAACGTGGTTTTCTCTTGATCCTCGGGTGCAATTGGAATTTGAAAGTATCCAGAAAAACCATCTAGAAAACAATAGTAACTGTTTCCGGCTAACCTTTCCAACATTTGATCAATAAAAGGTAAGGGAAAGTGATCTTTTCTGGTGGCGTCATTTAATTTTCTATAATCAATACAAACACGCCATCCTGTTACAGTCCTAGTAGGAATAAGCTCATTTTTCTCATTTGTAATGACAGTCATGCCACCCTTCTTAGGTACGCATTAAACTGGGCTTACCCATGGACTATCAGAGATGGGATAAATTAAACCTGCATCTAGCAGTTTAATAATTTCTTTCTTAACTACATCTTGCATATTAGGATTTAGTCTTCATTGGCGTTGCACATACGTTTTATGACCTTCTTCCATAAGGATTTTATGTGTGCAATACGAAGGACTTATTCCTTTAATATCATGAATCTTCCATGCAATGGCTGGTTTATGAGCTTTCAACACCGAAATGATTTGTGATTTCTCATTTTCAGTAAGAGAAGACGATATTATTACAGGTACTTCAGATTCACCATGTAAATAAGCGTATTCCAAATGTTTTGGAAGTGGCTTTAACTCTGATGTCGGAGGTTCTTCTATCGATGATTTATATCGATATCTGTCTTCTTCTTTTAGCATTTGAATTTCTTCTATTGTTGGTTCATATCCATTAGCCATTAGTGTAGCTAACATTTCAGTTTCATCAATTGGTTCAGTTCCTTCTCCTAAAGAACATTCTCCTGTTCCTTGTAATTCTGGAAATTCTTCTAACAATTCTGCATGTGAATCTATAGTTTGAATATAGTAGCATGTATCATCTGCAGATTGCGGTTGTTGCATTGCTCTATCAACTGAAAAGGTAACACTCACGTCCTCTATACTTAGGGTTAGTTTCTTACCGAACACGTCTATCATTGCTTTAGCCGTGTTTAAGAATGGTCTTCCTAATATGAGAGGAACTTGAGAATCTTCTTCCATGTCCAGAACAACAAAATCTACTGGAAATACTAAAGTACCAACTTTAACTAGCATGTTCTCCATTATCCCTCTAGGATATTTTATTGATCTATCGGCTAGTTGTATGCTTATTCTTGTTGGTTTTAATTCTCAAAGGTCTAGTTTAGCGTATAGTGAATACGGCATTAAATTTATACTAGCACCTAAGTCTGCCAATGCTTCTATTGAACTAAGACTTCCCAGAAAACATGGAATTGTGAAACTTCCTGGATCAGATAGTTTTTCTGGTATCTTATTCAACAGCACTGCTGAGCAATTAGCATTCATAGTAACAGCCGAGAGTTCTTCCATTTTCTTTCTATTTGTGACCAGATCTTTCAAGAATTTAGCATATCTAGGCATTCCTGAAATCACATCAATGAAAGGAAGATTGACATTTATTTGTTTAAACATATCCAAGAATTTGGATTGCTAGGCTTCAAGTTTCTCTTTTCTTAATTTACTTGGGTAAGGAAGTGGTGGTTGGTATGGTTTAACATAAGGTTTAGCCTTAACTGTGTTATCTTCATTAACCTTTTCAACTACCGGTTCTGTTTCCTTATCTTGCTCCGGTTGTGGTTCTTGTGGAGTAGGAATAGCTTCATCAAAAATTACAGGTATTTCAGGTGGTTTAAGTGTTGTACCACTTCTTGTGGTAATGGCTTTAGCTGTTTCATTCCGGGGGTTAGCATTTGTATCACTAGGTAAACTTCCCGATTTTCTTTCACCTATTAACCTTGCTAGGTTACTTACTTCTTGTTCCAAATTTTGAATAGAAGCTTGTTGATTTCTAAATGCTTGAGCATTTTGTTCATTGGTTTGTTTCTGAGATGTGAAAAACTGCGTTTGAGATTCAACTAGCTTCGTCATCATATCTTCTAAATTCGGCTTTTTATCATCGGGTTGTGGTGGTTTGTTTTGAAAATTAGGTCTTTGCAGGTTGTAAGTATTATTGGATACTTGTTGATTACTAGGACCTTGTTGGTTGTTGTATGGAACATTTTGGTTATAATTCTGGTTTTGATTGTAGATCGGTCTTGGCGGTTGATAATTATTCTGATAATTATTTCCAGGCCTTTGGTTTATGTATGAAATATTCTCTCTTTGTTCAATTGTTAGCTCAATACTGAGACAATCTTTTGTCAAATGTGGTCCTCCACACTGCTCACAACTAATTCGTATTGAGTGGATATCTTTAGTCATCTTTTCCATTCGTCTCTCGACAGCATCTATCTTTGCTGAAATGGAATCTAAGTCATGGCTAGAATCGGCTCTAGCTGCTTTAGATGATCTAACGATATCTTTTTCTTGGTGCCACTCATGTGAGTGGGAAGTAGTGTTATCAATAATTTTGTAAGCATCAGTTTCGGTTTTCTTCATAATAGTTTCGGTTTTCTTCATAATAGAACCACCAGCTGCTATGTCGATGTCTTTTCTTGTAGTGATGTCGCATCCTTGGTAGAATATTTGTACTATTTGATAAGTGTCTAAACTATGTTGCGGACATCCTCTCAATAACTTTCCAAATCTTGTCCATGCCTCATATAGAGTTTCATTCAGTTTCTGTGTGAACGTAACAATTTCTTCTTGAAGTCTTACGGCTTTAGATGCAGGAAAGAATTGTTTAAGAAATTTTTCAACTAAAACGTCCCATGTATCAATCGCCCCTTCAGGTAACGATTCCAACCAATCTTTGGCTTCTCCCTTTAAAGTCCAGGGAAATTAACATGAGATATATATCTGTTCATCTTCAACTTCTCTTATTTTAAATAGTGTGCAGATCCTATTAAAGGTACGAAGATGTTCATTTGGATCTTCCTTCGGTGAACCACTAAATTGGCATTGATTAGTCACCATGTGTAGAATTTGTCCTTTGATTTCATAATCTGGCGCATTAATGTCAGGATGAGTAATTGCGTGACCTTGGCTAGTGCCTTTAGCTCTCATTCGGTCTTCCATACTTAAAGGTTCTGTTACTTCCATAATTGAATTTATTGAATCTGAATCACTAGAGGATTCTGATTTAATGGTTCGTTCCTCAACAATCTCTGTTTGAATGATTGGTGGTTCCGGAGGAAAAATTAATGGTTCAGGATCTATGAATTGTCCCTGAATATTCTCCGAATTCTCAATTGTGAGATCGGGTTCAAAAAATGGATTATCGAAAATTTGAATTGGAGTACTTGGTTGACTGGATGACGATTCTAAAGAAAAATCAACGGCGGTAATATTAGCTAGATGTCTTGATCTGGTTACAGGTGGTGAACGTACAAAAGGTGGTGAATGTCTTGATCGGTGCATTCACTGAATATCCTATTAGTTTTTAAAAGGAAAGAAAAATTATATAAGTTATCCAATTAATAGACTTTTCTGATTTTGCCCACGTTTCGAATAGCCAAAAGATGCAGCAGAGGGGCAGGATTCGTTTGGTCTCAATATAATTGAGTACTGTTTGGCTCCAATAACCCGGTCCACGTACAAATCCAACTATTACTACGAACCAGAAAATTTTGATGTCTATCAATTTAACCACTTAAAATAAATTTTCGTAATTTTAAGAAATTTAGAGAAGAAGTAGAATAAAAATCTATGTCCTAAAACTAGAATGGCGAGAAATAAGAAAGAAAAAGAAAGAGCGCGTCGAAAAAGGTCGAAAAAGAAAAGGGTTGAAAAATAAAAGGCGTCGAAAAATAAGAAAGAAAAAAAATGACTATAAAACTTTAAAACACTCGACTAACCCAACCTTATTACTATCACTAACTTAAAATTAAAATTGCAAATTGAGATTACTAATTAGAGTGATAATTGATACATAGGTAAAAGGCGTCGAAAAATAAAAGTAAGAAAGTAGCGCGTTAAAACTTAAAAATGAACTAAAAACTAAAAACTAAAAGTTGCGTCTAAAAATATTAAAGCTTAGAAGTAAAAGTATATCCCAAATGGCAATAACTTAAAAAGGTACTAAAACTTAAAAAGGCGTCGCAAAATTCTAAAGCACCTAGATCTTAGTCTAAGGAAAAAGCACTTAAGGGATTTTACGGCAAAGCCTAAAAATCTAGAAATAAAAATCACTATGGCAAAAACTATATTTAAAACTAAATACGAGCGAAAAATACAAATATTACGAATAAACAAATAAAAATATACAAAATATAAAAATATACTAAAATTTGTAAAAAGTACAAAATATTATTTTTATATTATTTATTTAATAAAACTATTAATTTTATAATTTAATTTAACTAAAAATACAAAATAAAAATAAAAACTAAATTATATAATAAAAATACCCTAATTAGGGTTTAATTTAAATAATAATAATAAAAACCCGTAATTAATGCAGATTAGGGCTTCCTGTGGCCTGTCAGAGAGAACTCCGCGAGTCGCGGTGATCCCAGTTCAAAACCTCCGCAAGTCGCGGAGGTTGCAAGTCCAAAAGAGGTGCAGGTCAAATTCGACAGGTCAGTTTTTTTTTATTTATTTGTTTTTTTATATTTTCTGTTTAAATATTTATATAAAATATATAAAAACTTATGTTTTAAAAACTAAAATAAAAATAGAAATACTTTATAATTTTATAAAAATCTTAAAAATAGATTTATATATATATTTTTTTCGATTTTTTTTATGTTTTAAATAAACACAAAATATTTAAATAAAACTTATATTTTTATAAAATAAAAATAAAGAAACTTTATAAAACTTAAATATTTAACAAACTCTTAAAAATATTTATATTTTTGTTTTCTTTTTTTGTTTTCGAATATTTAAAACGTATTTTTTTATAAAAGTAAACTAAAAATAAAAATCTTTTTTTTATATTAGCGTTGCGCTTTCGGCGTTTAAGTTAGATTTTAAGTTCCCCGGCAGCAGCGCCAAAAATACTTGATGGTTAAAGCTAAGGGGTATAAAATACTATTAAATTTTAGCAGGAAAAACTATTATATACGATACAATTTTACACAAGATATTTATTTATTTATAGAATGGATATACTTAAACCTTGCTACAACACTTATAGGCAGTGTACCTAATCGTACAGTAGTGTAGTTTTTAATAAGTCCGGTTCGTTCCACAAGGAAAAATCTTTAAACAAAGCTTAACGCTATATTAGTTTTAATTTATAAAAATACAAATATATAAATAAGTAATATTATTATTATAAAGGGGGGTTTTTACCGTTTAATGACCAGTTTGTCGATTTTAAAACTTTAGTCGCAGTTAAAACCTAATGTAAAATATTAAAAATAAATATAACTTAATTTAAAGCGTAAAGTAAATAACGATAATGAAATTGCGATAAATAAAAGTGCGATAAAATAAAATTGCGATAATTAAAAAGTACGATAATTAAAAGTGCAATTAAATACAATGACAATAAATAAAAGTGCGATAATTAGAAGTGCAATTAATTATAAAATAAAGGAAATTAAATATGAAATAAAATAATTATGCTTATTTAAACTTCTGTAATCATGATGTTTGACGTGTTGATTTTAGTTTTATGCCCATGGGTTAATTGTCCTTTGTCCTGGATTATTCAATATATCTGTCTGGTTTTTGTCCATAACAGTCCATCAGTCATAAATATAAAATGCGAGTATCCTCGTCAAATTATCCTTATACCCGAAGTCAAATATTCCAACTAATTGGGGACTTAAACTGTAACAAGGTTTTAATACTTTGTTTAATAATTACACCAGGATATCGACTGCGTGTAATCCAAGGTTTAATACTTTGTTAACAATTACGCCAAGTGTCCTTGTACATAATTTCACCCCTGTTTTAATAATTCCATAGACTATTAATTCATTCCCGTGTCCGGTTAAATGAACGATTATTCGTACATATAAATACCCCGCCCATCGTGTCCGATCGAGTGTATATGGTTATTTATAGGGACGTCCAATTGTAAATCTTTATATTATAATTAACAAACTATCATTTAGTTAAACAAATATAAAGCCCATTAATAGCCCATAGTCTAATTTCCACAAGTGTCGTTCTTTTGTCCAAATCCCAATTACGGTACAAAGCCCAATTACCCAATTTTAGTAATTAGCCCAACATCATGATTACTTCGATTTAAATAAGCATAATAATAACTTAGCTACGAGACATTAAATTAAAAAGGTTGAACATAACTTACAATGATTAAAAATAGCGTAGCGTTACACGGACAGAATTTCGACTTACACCCTTACAACATTCGCTAACATACTCTTATTATTAGGATTTAAAATTAAAATTAAAATTAAAATATAAATATAAATATTTATGTATACATATATAGAGAGAGATTGATTTTTATGGATATTTTTACGATCAGAATGCGCGAGCTTTTATAGGGATTTTTGTCCAGGGTTTCTCCGCGACTCGCGGCCCTTTTGTTCTTTAAACTCCGCAACTCGTGGAGTTCGTAAATCCAGCTCATAAAGGTTTGGCTCCTAGCTTGCCGACGGTTTATAAAATATTATATAATATATAAATAATTATAAGAATTATTTAAATATTATATTATATTATATTTATGTGCATAGTTGACTTGTAATTTTTAGTCCGTTGCGTCGAGCGTTGAGAGTTGACTCTGGTCCCGGTTCCGGATTTTCGAACTTCCTTGCGTACAATTTAATATCTTGTACTTTGCGTTTTGTAACTTGTACTCTTGTAATTCTGAGACGTTTATTATCAATAATTGGAACCTCTTTGATTGTATTTTGTACTTTTGAGCTTTTTGGTCGTTTGCGTCTTCAATTCGTCGAATCTGTCTTTTGTCTTCACCTTTTATTATTTAAACGAATATCACTTGTAAATAGAACAATTGCAACTAAAAGCTTGTCTTTCTTGAGGAATAATGCTATGAAATATATGTTCATTTTTAGCATTATCAACATATCTCTTGAAAAAGACGAATATGTTCGTTTGCATCTTCATTCGGACCACCACCAAATTGACACCTGTTATTAATCATTTGGAGAATAGGTCCTTTTATTTCAAAATTTACCTCACCAGTGGGCGGAGTAATAGCACTACCTTGTCCGGTTCGGGTTGGCTTCTTCTTGGCCGCCATTGATTGTCTTGGTACCACCGGTCTTGCTTCTCTATCCATTTCAAATTTTGGAGGATGAACGGGCTCACCAAATTCAGAATATCTCGGCTTGGTTGTACTTGATTCTGAATCAAAAGTTTCTTGCTTTGACGAAGATTCAAAAAGTTCAAGTACTTCTTTTGGGATCCTACCAAGCTTTCTATCAGGTTCTGTAAGCAGTGTATGTAATGGAGAATCTGAACTTCGGATATGTGGCATATGCAACCTAAAATCTGTCAATCACACAACTAACAAAAACTATTAATCGTACCGATTCTATAAGTTTAAAATTCAAAGACTATTAATAATTTAAAAAGAATTAAGAAACTACTTAATCACAAATTAGTTAATAATTCTATTTTGACACAAAACTGTCCCCGGCAGCGGCGCCAAAAACTTGATGTGTGAAACGTGGTATATGAATTATCGTATGAAATAGTATGAAAAAATACTGATTAGAGATTGCTACACACTAACGGGCAGTGTACCCGATCGTGTAGTAGTATAGTAAATGGTAAAATCCGTGTATCGTTCCAAGGACGGTATCTAAATCAAATTAGGATTATAGACTAAATTGTGATTATCTAAGAAAATTACAAGTACAAGATATATTTTGGTTTGCCCTTTTACGATAGGCGAATCAAGTGATGAATAAGATTAAAAAGATAATATTTTTGGTATTTTTAGTTTATGAAAACAGAAAGATAGTTTTGAATTCAAATTAAAGAAATATGCTCATCTAGACTTTTTACCCTTAATGTTGAATGTTATTTAGGATTAAGATCGGATTGATTGGTTATGCAAGAGAACTAATTAATTGGTTCACCAAGAGTAGTCTTGCGCAAACACTCAAACGGGATTACATGATGCAAGTGATGTTCTTATCATCTAAAACCTCCTATTTGTAATCAACTAATTCAACTAGTTTGAAGAATTGAAGAATGATCAAGTCAATGGTGTGTTGTACATGATCCACTCATATATCAACTAAAGGTTTAACTTAGTTCATTCCCTTGGTCCGGTTAAATGCTCAATTCACCCAACCCAAATAATTAACTAAGTGTTATAATAAGATCCCTATAAACGTCACTAGATAAGGCAAATCACTAACACATGTTAATTGATGGAACTAGGTAGTTGAAAGTGTGTATAATAGATTCTAAGGAATTGGTCATTCTCCTAGACAATTACACATACTAATTAAGCCATTCCAAAGTATCTACAAGAGTCGTTCTTACATTCTTATGTAAATTAACCATTTGAACTCAACTTATCCCTTTTGGTAAAAGACGGATAAACACATGTCACTACGTGTAAATCAATACATTAACTTAACAAGATGATGTTTCTTAATCAAATGAACATATCAACTAGTTGAATCGAAAGGATTAAACTTAACAAGAATGGTTCTTGTATTCAAACATCAAACTATCGTGCATAATTACAATCAATCAATAGTAAACATTCAACATCTCGGTTATTTATCTAGATGAACATAAAATGGACTAGCCAACAATCATGCTTGAAAACTTAAACATAACAGTAACAAAGATAGAATTCATTGTAAATACAAGATTAACCTTTTAGGAGTAATCTTGGATGAATCTCTTGAATAATCTTGGATTCTTCAATGATTTGAGTGCTTAGATGCACTTTGATAAGCCTAGAAACTGCTTTGAATCGTATATTTTCGTCTCTGAGCAGAAAAGAAAATGGTCCTCTTCAAATGAAACTGGAAATGGAATTAAATAAGCTAAAAAGTTGGTGAAACGCGCACAGTAAGGGTGCGCTGAGCGCACTCTCACCTACTTCACTTTATACTTTACAGCTCTACTACGCACGTTCAAATCTGCTTTTCTGTCAAAAGTGCGCGTATGGGTGCGCTGAGCGCGCCACTGTGCGCGGCGCGCACCATCAAAAAGTGTGTTTGGCGCACTTTGGTTTTGGCCAAGAAATCCTCTGATCAAAATTATGCAATGTGCGCTGAGCGCACATTTTGTGGTGCGCTGAGCGCACTCTTCTGTCTTTGGCTCTCTGGTCTTGTTTTCGATCTCTGAGCTGTTATCATACATAATCTTCATATTTCTTCAAGTTTACAAAGATTCTAGACTATATTACAATACTATGAAATACAAACGGAATTACAATGTTTACATATGAAATAAATAACAATAGGACGCGATATTACGATTAAAGATATGACTAATTTGAGTAATATCAGTGGATTTACAAACCAACTCAAAACGACACTTAGTGCAATTTCGACCAATTGCACTTCCAAGCATGAAACGCGCCCAAGCTAACCAATAATCACTAACACAAGTGAAAATGATTCTAATACGCCAATTAAACCCAAACACAAGTGTTAAACACTTATCATTCTCAAAATCACCCATAAACCCTAATTTTGACTCAATTCAAAATTAGTCATTCAAATACACTAAAATGGGTTCCAACACTTCCATAATCACCAAATCTAGTGATTAAACCAAATTTCAAGTCCTAAATCATGGCCAAATCGGTTTTCAACCCAAAACCCACCAACAACAACAACAATAAACCCGATTAATAGCATCAATGAACTCACTTCAAGAGTTTAAATGAGTTTCTCTACAATTTAAGTTCAAACCCTAACTTGAATATCAAAATCAAACAATGAAATTCGGAGTTAGAACTTACCACAACAACCAAGACGTAGCTAGGAACGAGGTGAACAACTTTAACACTCGAGCTTTTGATCAATTCAAGCTCATTCTTCTTCAAAACCCCAGTTCTCTCTTTAGAACTCTCCCTCTCTCTCTAGATAGTTGAGAGTGTTTGTGAATGTGAAATATGATCCAAAGTTGGATCCAATCCAGCTGATAAGGCCTCAAATCCGGCCTCAAGTGAAAAGACCAAAAAGCCCCTCATTTAACTCAAATAAGAAAAAGCAGAATTCTGTCACTGGAAGGGTGCGCGACGCGCTCACCTAATGGTGCGCGGCGCGCACAATGATCTGAGCAGTTTCTGATCTTTTAAATTCACACTACGTTTTACGCCGTTTATGCACACCATTTATACTTTGTGTACAATAAATATTAGGGTCTTAGAGAAGATTCCAGGGAGGCTGCTACGTGCGTGGGAGACTTACAATTTGGTACCTTAGGTCTTGTGGAAGCTTCTGGTTTGGAGTATGATCTGCGGTCGAACAAGATGTTTAGATCGGATCGATTTAATTTGAACTCGGTACCGGATGTGGATGATGAACCTGCTGCTCAAGTTTCACCAAATGTTACTATTTCTGGTTTAGGTTTTTCAACTACAGTTTCTACCGTTGCAGCTTATGAATCTGTTTCGAACGCCTCTGCTGCAGCTACTGATGCAGCTTCTATTTATGTTTCGAACCTCACTGCTGCAGCCTCTGATGTAGCCACTATTTGTTTCAAAATCCATTGCTGTAGATACTGTTGCAACCTCGGTTTATGTTTCGAATCCCATTGCCACAGCTACAATTTCTATTGTAAATGCCACTGATGCAGCTTCTATTCTTGCTTCAAATCTCACTGATGCAGCTACTGTTTTGGGTTCGAACCAGCCTGTTGCCGATGTACTGCTGAATGTGTCCAGTCGCGTTTAAAGAATAAGATTGGCAAGTGCAAATCAAAGGTTTCCAAGGATACTCCTTCGGCTCGTGACAATCAAGTGGCAGGTTCATCGTGTCCTAATCACAAAGATTTTTTTCAAGATTTGGCGAACCAAGGACTTATTCCTCAATCTTCGGGTACGCTTATTAGTGATAAATCGTCTAACGTTTTGACTTATTCATTTCCAAACCGGAATGGAAAAGGTGTTCGCATTGATAAAATTGACGGGATGACTTCACGTCCGGATGAAAGAAATCGAAAGGGTGATTCTAATGTCGGTTAATTTGGTGTAATTGGTTTCGTTGGTGAGTTTTATGGATGTTATGTTTTAAAGTCTTGTTTACTTCTTCCTGTTATTGTCACTTTGTAAATTTGTTTAGTTTGTGCGATTAGTTTAGTCTTGGTTTAGGATTTATTTTCCGTTTATGGCTCGGTTAGAGTTAGCTAGATTTAGTTTTCTTTTGTGATTCTAGCAATGTTACTTTGATGTATCGGTTTATAGGTTCATTCATTTATTGATGAAAGTTTCCTAATTTTAATAGTAATCGTTTTTCTGCCAAAAAAAAAAAAAGAATATGAACCACAAGCATCAGAAAATTAAATAATACATTAACTACATTAACCTTTATATACTAAAACCCATGCCTAATTATGTAGTTTTAGTTCATTTGTATTGTAGTTTCGAGTTTACGTTCACACTACAATCAGCCCCTCAAATTCGCCTCAATTTACACAACAACCCCTCAAATTTACATTTTTTTCAGGGATAGAAAGTGTAAACACATAATTTTTTTAAAATAAAAGAAACTAATTTCCCCCCAAATTTATAACGGGCACCGTTCAACTCGAAAAAGTCACACGAACACAACGTGACTAACTATACGCGAAACGGACACTTTTTAAAAAACGCTTAACACAACGACAACCCGTATCTTTCTATTCGCCGCAAGTTAAAATTTTCCGACAGCACTGTTACACTTGAAATTTTTTTTTGAACAAAACGAAACTAACTACGTTCGAATCAGACACTTTTAAAAAACGCTTAAGACAACGACATCTAAAACGGCGCTTACGACATGCGCCGTTTTTCCCTCTGTAAATACACTAATACACAGGCCTAAAGCCCCCGCCGCATCGCGCGGGCCGGATGCGGACTAGTTGAAAATATAAAAGTGTAAAATAAAATTGGTAAAGAGGAGTAACAAGTCAGCAAATTAAAACGGAGTCGTCTTTTTTATTACAGTATTACGGAGTACTGCGTAGTACGGAGTATTATTATTTTATTTTATCATCGTATAAAAAGAAAATTAAAAAACTTAAAAACGATTCCCATTTGTGTTACCGTACACCTTGAGGACTGTGTTTCGTGTGTGTGTGTGTGTTTATATTCATCTCTTCAAGTTACCCATTTTCTTAATTTCTTTACATCTCACATAAAAAAAGCACGCTTTGAACGAAAATGGCTCCGAGAGGAAGACCACGAAAGGTCAGATTTTTATTTCATGATTTTCATAATTTGTTTATGAATTTTTATGTTGTTCGATCATAACTCATTTTTGTTTCTTACATTAACGATGCAGCGTACGACTCGAATGGCTGCAGCCGTTGATGCAATGCTTCCTTTTGGGTTTGAACCACAGCCAGTGTTGAAGAAAATGAGTGAGTTACTTAAGGTATTCACCAATTGCTCTGTTTTTGCTTCCTTTTTTATTTTATTTTTTATTTTAATGCTTAAATTAAAAAATGCTTAATGTGCTATGTTTTTTTTAGTAATTATTTTTTGATGCTTGTAGTTCATATTATTCAGTGTTTGTTTACAACATGTTTTAGGCTTGTATGTTATTTTGATTTTTAGGGTTTATTTTGAGTTACTCAATGATGTGTTTTAGGCTTCTTTTTTTTTCTTTAAATAAATAAAACTTTACAATAGGCTAAATATGATATTTGAACAGGTATGATAAAGGTTAGTATGGCTTTTGGTTTCATTATAATTGCTTAACGTTTAATGATGTAGGTTCAGTTAGTTTGATCTGTCACCTAGCTTATTGTTTAGAGTGGAGCAGTAAATTTAATCGGTCAAAGTCGGTCAAAATTAGTCAAATACAGTCAAAGTCACATATTTACTAACTATATATATTTGCTAATGATGTGTTGCTGTAATCAGTTAATTTAAAATATGTATAATTAAGAACTGATGACGTTAATTTGCAACATAGATTAACTAGCTTCTGGTAAATTTAGGTTTTACTATAGATTGCCAGATTGGTATGAAGTTAGTAGAGATGAGGATTCTCTTTTGGAATTCAAACAAATTGGAGATAGAACTCAACAAAATCATAATCCAACTTACAAAATATATTAAAATCACACTACTTTGTTGAATGTTGATTTAGGTGTATGATGGGGAATACAGATTTATCGAAGAGAATGCATATACGGTGCTAATTGAAGCTCTTATTGCTGATCAACAAAATGAAAACCAGCATGAACAGAATGAAAAAATTGCACTCGGGGAGACTTCAATGGCTGTAATCAATTCACTTTTTGATACTTTGACCACACATTTAAATTCAAAATGAATTTGCAGATTGTTTTAGGGCTAACCTTTTTTATAAAAAAAAAAAAAAAAAAAATGCAGAGTGAGCTCATTGAAAGTGAACAGGTGGAACAAGGTCACGAAATTGTACCCGCTGGGTACGTTGACATTCCAATTTGCTCGTCCACTGATCTTCCTGTTCTTCCACCACCACCACCACCACCTGAGATGGCTACTGCACTGCCGCCACCACCACCACCGCCACAACCGGTGATGACACCTGTCGTTGTTTCACCAGTAAAAGCTCAACCGAGAATCAGAACAAAACCATGTTATGGTTATATTGGCAGTGATGATGATGATGATGATGAGAGGAAATTTATTATATTACCGTCAATACGTGGCCATCAGCTTTCACCACCAAGAACACCACCAGCACAACCGGAGTCTACCGATGAGAGTAACAAACGCACCCCAAAACGTCGAACAAGGTGGGATTTAAGGCCTGAAGATATGTAGTCTTCTCATTTCTATAGAAGTTGGAGGTGCAGGTCAAAAACTGATGGATTGCTAACAAAACAATTGATGCTATATCAGATATCTTAACATTGTTAACAGTTACTACTAGGTATCTGAAATTCTGAAATATTTATGAATTTACTATTAAGGTAATTGAAGTAGAATTTGTAAATTTACATTCTACATGTTTCTATGTGAGTATTTGTTTAGCAAAGTAACCATTAGGTGAACCATGTTGAGATTTATATTGAAGTAAGTATAAGTATTAGAATTAGAACAGGATATAAATTAGAATCCTCATTCTATTGGGTTATTGACCCAATAGGCTATATAAAGCCCACATATGTAATCCTTTAATCAGTATCGAATGAAAGCAAAATAAGAATTATCGTTTTCATATATTCACAATTCCATTAAACCATTTTTTAATGGGATTATCACTGAATGAGCATTTTTTCTATTTTTTTTTGCCTCAGATGCTATAAAAAAAGTTAACAATTTTCTCGCGCAAGGCGCAAGGTGTCTCTTTGTGACCTTGCTCACCGGTGGAAGCATGGACGTAAGGTGTCTCTTGCGACCTTGTTTCCACCGGGATCAGATGCTATAAAAAAGTTGACAATTTTCTCGCGCAAGGCGCAAGGTGTTTCTTTGTGACCTTGCTCATCGGTGGAAGCATGGACGTAAGGTGTCTCTTGCGACCTTGTTTCCACCGGGAAGAATAAACACAAGTTGCCTCTTGCTCATGTCTGCATATCATAATCGATGTTTTTCTTTCAGACATTTCATCAAACACCTTATGTGCATTATTTCAACCATTCCAAGCACTATTTCCTCTTGTATTTTGAATATATCACGAACGACTTTCAACCTATTTAACATACCTTTTTGGATCTAACACGTGCAAAAACCAAAACAAAAACTAAAATCGGGTCATTTTGTAGGTACATGGTTCGACAATGCCATTAAGCACCTAAAGTGCACGTAAGGTGTTTGATGAAATATCTGAAAGAAAACGTTGATTATGATATGAAGGCATGAGTAAGAGGCACTTTGCGTCCTTGCTTCCATCGGCGAACAAGGTCGTAAGAGGCACCTTGCGTCCTTTCTTCCACCGGTAAGCAAGATTGCAAAGAGGCACCTTGCGCCCAAGCGCCTTGCGTGGGCAAATTGTCAACTTTTTTTTAATGGGTTCTGAGGCAAATAGATAGAAAAAATGGCATTTAAGTGATAATCACTTTTTAATAGTTCAAAACATTAAAGAATATTTTTTCAAATGTAATATCAATTAAACGACCACTCATTTACTTCATATATATCAGACTTTAGAGCCCGCATATTATACGGGCGATAAAAATAACCGTGTCAAATAATTTAAGTTGATCAATCAATTAAAGTTGTGATTTATAATTGGAGTAGTCTTTGGTACCTACATTTCAAGTCTATATTTTGCGAATTTGCCCAAAATCATTATATTATTATTGTTTGATTATAGAATTACTAGGCCGTTTTTAAGTGATAGTTAAGTTTTAAATTTAGCTAAAGTGGGTTAGGGTAAATATGTTCATTTTGACTATACAAAGCTTTATGGTTTGCCATGTTCAGGTTATCTAGGAGGTTACTTATTTATTTCCAACTCTTCTCTCGTCATTACAAGATTTGAATCTAAAACTTCTAGTAATAAAGTCGGCGCCCCAACCACTGGACTATCTTGTGACTGAGCAAGGAGTTTTAGATATCTCACTAGTTACATTTTTATAACAATATTTTTATGGCAAAAGGTTGATAACCGGTAACTCCGACTGACTCACAATCGGCAGCCGATTCTATAATGTGAAGGGCATACATGACTTACTCAACAATTGTGGCTGGGTTGGCAGGGATGGATCCCGTGACATCACCTTAATTGTGACAAAATATTTTTACTCATTACCAACTCAGTTACGTGTCGTTGATCAACTTTTAACAATCAAATATAAGTTTCTTTAAATCTTTTTTAATCAACTAAATAACAAAGTGACATTCATAATTTAAAAAAAAAAAAAAAAGACCAAATCTTTATTATAGTTATACACTGGGATGAGAGTAATTAAAAAATATATATATATTAATACATCCGAGAATTAAAAAATAAATATAAAATAAAACGTCGTCGTTTGCAATATATAGCAGAGTATAGATAGATTCATAAAGTGTGAAGTGAATAAAGCAAAGTCTTATCTACAAAACGACCGGAAAGAACCTCAGTCAGTTACTTACTTCCGACGATGGCGTCCATGGCGCTAGCCGTTACATCAATTCCGATTACTTCAAATTCACTCTCTTTCTCTCGCTCACCCTCCGTTACCTCCGTCCCAATTTCTGTCTCGCCTTCTTCAATCTCTCTCACTTCCTCTGATACCACCTCAATTGCACCACTCAGTTCGTAAATAAACCCTAGTTTTATATAATTGATTTAATTAAATGCAAATTATAACGTTTTCCTACCTAAAAGTAACAATGTTTACGTTTTGTGATATAGTTTATTGTGGAAGAGGTGATAAGAAGACTGCTAAAGGAAAGCGATTCAATCACTCGTTTGGGAATGTAAGTTTATTCTACTGTTTATGTTTTTACTTAATGGACTTGAAAATTATGGTTTATTTAAGTTGAAAATAAGCTTTGCGATAGCATCACGTTTTGTATCTATCAAATTCAGGATTATTATGTTTGATAGTTATGGTGTATGTATTCAGGCGAGACCAAGGAACAAGAAGAAGGGGAGAGGACCTCCGAGAGTGCCGGTTCCACCTGCACCACCACGAAAGGATAAATTCGACGACGGTGAAATTGTTAAGATTGAGATAGATGAGTCACTCTTTTCAAACTGATAAACATTTAGTTCCATGAGTTGATTTCGCTTTTGTGTTGTATGTTTTAATATCTGTTTTCAAGGTGAATCTGTCACATTCTGCTATATATTCACCAGAATTTTTTTTGTATTTGAATAAATATTTAAATCCACATTAGCCTATGTGTGTTGCTCTGTTTATATGGTACAGTGTTTACTCTAAAGTCTTAAGACCTACGGTAAGCACTGCATTCTAGAGGATCGAGTGAGATAACCTCAATCATATTGAAAAGATAGTGATTGTATGGCAACATGTAAATAGCGTCGTATAATATATTGCATTCATGTATGCATTTCGTTTTGTTGAACTGTAGTAGGGATACCATAAGAAGGGCGTTTAGGTATCTTTGTAAGAATTTAACAGAAAGTGAAGCCATGAATTATTAATGTAGTGATGGAAAATCATATACATAAGATATAGCTGAATATCTGATACTTATAGATTGGGTTTAAGAGCATGTTGTGTGCATCTGAAGATTATTACTGCTGTAATCATCCTGACACTTCTGCTATGTTATTCATATGGGTTGTTAACCTGCAAGAAATTAAGCTTACCCACTGTTGGCTGTGGTGTTTGCTATGAGCGGCTGTCATACTAACATGATGTAGAATGGGAAAATGAACACTCGCTATCTCATACTGTACATTTTACTTGATAATGGTTGATTCCATTTGCTTAGAGGTGTTGAATGTCACAACTACTCAAAAGTGACATTTTAAAGACATGTTTTCATTCAAGTGAAGTATAACTGCAATCAGATAAGTTTTTAAATGCTAAACTGGGAACTCCAAGAGTAAAAGCTAAAGAATCTGAGGTCACATTGACAATTATCATGTGCATTCTACTTCATTTATCATTTGAGTTGGTCCTGAGTCCTGACCAAGTACAAAGCATCTTGTAGATTGCTAGTGATAATTAACATTCAAAAATTGAAGTTTTCTATTAGTTGTCTACAAGTCGACCCACTGACCATTATGTAGATTTCTGTTGATAATCGATGAAAACAAAGATTTTTGAAAGTTACAGAATGCAGAAACATCAGCTCATAAGAAAGTTATGTTCATCGTCGGTGTTAAAAAAGAGGGACTTCATTGTTATCAGTTATTGCCCCAAGGATGAACAAAACTTTATCTTGAAGTGATGTTGATGCGTGCTTTAACTTTAAGCCTTTAAGTTTCGCAACTCTCGGTTTTTTTTTTAGTATATTAGAAAGCAAATTGTAAGCATAAAATTAACCAAGAATATCAAAGGAAACTAGCAACTGGTCTTCATTCTAACAAGTCTAATTAACTTAAAGGTTAATGATGGTTGAATAATCATTGATTTGAACCAAAACACTCGGATAATTTTCATATAGTACTTCGCATTAACAGCATTTCACAATTGTCTTACCAAACAAGATAAATAGTTTTATAAATTCATAGAAATAGATCACAGTAACAAAGTTTACAGTCAAAATTGTTGAACAAAAGCAATACGTACAGATCATCGTTTGCTATCATAATCAACTATCTCTTTATCAGTAACAGATCTCGAGAGCTGAACAATTGACCTACCAATCGAATTGATCCAGTCTTCTTTTTCTTTATCCGAATCCGCGATGAAATACATGGTTTCGGATCGGGTCGAGAGTTCGAAAGCAAACTCTTTGTTAATCACATCTTCAGCTCCTTTGACTGTAAGACAAGCAACCACTGGGATGACGCCACGTGGACGGGAACCTCGAGTGACGATTGACTCTTTGAACCAAAAGAGTTTTCCTTGTTTTAAAACGAACCAACGGCGACGCCAGGTTTTGATGTACTCGCCTTGCTTAGTGAGCCAACCGGTGCGTTCAGGGTTTGACCAGTACTCGATTCCGTCGTAGTCGTCGGGGTTGGGTGGTGATTCCCCCATCACGGCTCTCCATAGGCTGGCCATTTAGTGGTGGTGGTGAAATGAATATGTGTGTTTATGACGGAGATTTCCACGATCGAATATTGTTTTTCTTTTGTAATTAAAAATGAGTTTAAAATTTGATTTAATTTAATTTAGTTTTTATTTAAATATGACAAAATTGCCCATTTCTCCCCGTATTTTTCACTTTTTGCCCGTTTAATTCTTGTGTTTTATTTTCTACATTTTTCATGCTTAAAAGCATTTTAAAGTCTCAATTTCATCTTCCACCCTAACGAAAGTTAACTGAGTCCGTTAAAACTATACACAGGGACTATCCACGTAATATATAAACTAATTAAATTATGAATTACGGAATTCCTTCTTGCTCTCACAAGTATTTACAGTCGTTATCCAACCTGCGTAACTTAAAAGCAATTCTTTAAATCAATCCATGGGTTCTTCATTCGCAAATTCTATTCATGGAAGCAGAACCAATAGAAAAAAGTTGAGCTCAACGATCAATAAACAATCTTCAATTTATCAATAACAAACAATTCGACGCATTAAGGGCATGTTTGGCTATCTGCTTTTTGAAACTTTTTGTAGCTTTTAGCTTTTATTTTTTATCTTTTATGAAAAAGATTCCATATAATAAAAAGCTTTGTTTGGTTAAGAAGAGCTTAAAGCTTTTAGGGTTCTGAAAAAGCTAATTGTTTGAACGCTAATCTATCTAGCGTTTAGGAATCCCATATAGCGTTTGAATTTTTTTTTTTACTCAAATACCCTTGCAAGATATTAGGATTTCTCACGTAAAATTATAATGTATTAATCTGCCTTCAATCATTCAATACGGCCGCAACATATATGAGATACAAAAAATTATTCAAAGTTTAGTAACCTGTGCATAGAACCTTTTAATTTGATTCAAGTCATATTCATGCAAAGAAATTAATTAGTCCGTATATTCATTTGCTAAACTTTGAATAAACATAGGAAGAGAAACCTTTTTTCTTAATTGATGGCAGTGGAAACCAAATTTTTTTTTTTTTGCTTGTTGCTTTTTGCTTGTTGCCTCGTGTATTCTTTATTTAACTTTTGTTCTCGAGCTTGATCTAGACTCTGTTCTACTTCTACAATTCTAATTATGATTATGATGTGTTTATATGACCGGTACTAATAGTCAAGAAGATATTATGTTTGCAATAATCGATGAACATCCAAATTACATACCACGAGATAATTTGACGATCGCTCCAAATTCATATGGACAATACGTCATTCATTGATTTCATTGCGAGGTATTTGACCTCTATATGATACGTTTTGTAAACATTGCATTCTTTTGAAAAGACACACCATAAATGAATATTTAAATCAAAGGTTTTCGACATCTGATGATTTCTACATATAGATAATCACCGTAAATAATAGTTTACAATAGTACTTTCGTTGACAATGCAGTCAAAATAAGATACATGATGATGATTTGGTGAATGCAACGTTTCCTTGAAAAATATGCCATGTACGACTCCATGCACATAGCTTGTCTAACATATAAGCAAACAGCGGAAGACTTCTAGGAAACCTGAGAATAAACATGCTAACAAGTGTCAACACAAAGGTTGGTGAGTTCATAGTTTTAGTGTTTCGCATAATCTGTATATAAAGGTGGATCACAAGATTTCAGTTGTTTCATCCGAAACGTTTATCAAAATATTCTACAAAATTGAGCACCCTGGTAACTAAACTTAACGTATATATAATTTATACCCTTTGTATAATCATCTTAATAATACACGTAAACCAACGTGTACGCTTCTCAAATAGCATACGTCCGTTAAAAGGCTAGTGCTCTAGCTCGGACGGGGATATCAAGCCCTATGGATCCATATACTACTACTCGCGCCCACCAGTTCTTATAACTGGCAGTTACTAGTTACCAAAGCTAAGGGATTTTCGGTTCAAACTCAGTGTAGAATTTAGTATGTACTTGTATCCATTGCGTTTAAAATAAAGTGCATGTATTCTCAGCCCAAAAATATATATTGCAAAAGCAATTAAAAGGGGAGCAAATGAAACTCACCTTAGCAGCATATAAAGTCGTTCACCAAAATGTGACTGAAGCTCGGAATACCAAATATCCGTAGATCTCAACCTAGAGAGCATATGTTGGTCAATAAATGTCTACCAAGCTAGGTCTGGTCATAGTGTATCATAATCCTAATGCTCGAGATCGACATATAAAAGTTATCCAAAGTTGTTTCAAAAAGTCAATTTTGACAATAGTTCAACAAACGAGACGTACCTTATATAAGGATTCATTTACTCGGTTGGTAATATTCAAAAAAATCCATTTTATCAATCTCGTAAACAAGTTGTTTAAGTATTAATTGCAGATTCAAAAAGCAATTCCAATTAATGTCAATTATAATTCAGTTGACCATATCTTTTGATTCGTTCCTCGAAACTATTCGATATCTAAATGAAAAGTTATTGATTTTTTTGTCAGCTTTCCGAAAACATGTATATCATATACCTTTTACCGGTAATATATGTATTTAATTCGTGATTCATTATAAACTGTTTAACGACAAAATTTAGCATACAAACATGTATAAATATATATACTCGAGCACTAGACATGGATACACAATTAATGTATAAAAGATAAAATATAAATGCTTACGTATCAATATTGTGATTCAATATTGCAGAAAAGTACGTAGATACAACATAGATGATAACAGTAGGTTTGACTTGTAAATAATACCCATGAACATTACCCATAACCTCCATAGCTATAACCCATAATTTCCTTAACTTTATCCCGCTCAAAAACCCATTTTTGAAAGTGACACGCTCATAACCTCGTCGTAGTATTTTATGTATATTACTAATTAATAAATAATAATACTAATAATTAATAAGATTAAGATTAATAATAATAATAATAATAATAATAATAATAATAATAATAATAATAATAATAATAATAATAATAATAATAATAATAATAATAATAATAATAATAATAATTTAAATACGGAGGAAGTAACATAAATAAATGTGTGTGTGATTGAAATGAAATCGTTTGAATTTATAGAACCTTTTCTGAAAAAGTACCCCATGCGATCGCATGGGATTTGTGCTTCAAGGCCATGCGATCGCATGGCACCCTGGGACAGCTCACAAATTTTTAACTTCTTGTTTGTCGACATAATATTTTATAATATATATAATATATATAATTTAAATAATTAATTATATATTATATTAAATTCATGTGCATAGTTGACTTGTAATTTTCGTTCCGATGACTCGTACGTTGTCACTCGACTTATGTCCCAGTTTCGGTTTCTCGAACGCATTTTTGTACGCTTAGAAAACTCGCAATTTACGTTTTGTGACTCGTACCTTTGTCAAAATATAGTCTTAAATTATCAATAAACTATATCATTCAAAGTGTATCTTAAACTTTCGAGTGTTTTGGTCATTTACTTCTATAAATCGTTGTCTCGCTATTTGTTAATATATATATATATATAATAACAAATCGTTTTATGACCAAGTTAATATATATTTTCAACATTCATAAACACGTTTTAAATATACGTCGCAAGTTATTCATATAATTAATATTCCAACTTATCATATATATTCAAATAAATATTTAAACCAATAAGTTTAATGTACAGTATCAAACAATTAATACATTGTTACGTTTTCAAGTTATAGTATATATATATGTATCTATATACATATAATTGTTCGCGAATGGTCAAGATAACCGAAATGTATTTGAATATATGAAAGTAGTTCAAAAATTTTGAGATTCAGTTTTACAGACTTTGCTTATCGTGTCGGAAATGTTAATCATACAAAGATTAAGTTTAAATTTGGTCAGAAATTTTCGGGTCATCACAATACCTACCCGTTAAAGAAATTTCGTCCCGAAATTTGAGTGAGGTCGTCATGGCTAACAATAAAAATGTTTTCATGACGATTATGTGTTGATAAATAGAATTTTTATCACCGTTGAATAATATGGATAAAAAAAAATCCAATTACTCGAAGCGTATGAGGGAAGTTATCGTAATAGAGTGAAATGGAGAATAGAGATTCGTCTTAACTCTTGACGTATTAACGATTGATTTCCGTAATTTAAGGAATAAAAAATCTTCATAATCTAAATAAGATTTGATTCTTCGAAATTTAAGGAAATTAAGATTTCCTTTAAATATGTAATCTGCCTAGATTGCTATGTCTGATATTTTGCTATAAGTTAACCATTTCCGTTTCATTATTTTCACCACTCCTACATCTTCTTCCTTATTTCATACTTTCAAAAGATTGTGAAATGCTTAATCCAGTTCTGATTCTTGATATTTTCTTGGCTATCGTATCCTTCATTCTTCTTTTTCATTTGCCACCAGAGGAAATTATTTTCTTCTACTATTACCTTGGGGTTATAGTATTTTTCATTCTCCCGTGTCTTTATATTGCTATACGCATTGATATACACGGTTTGTAATATATGTGTTGTTGTCAGGCTTTATATTTTCCCTTATATTTCAAAGTTCCTGCTTCTGTCTTCTATAATTATTATCATCCCCAGTTAATGCTTTCTTTTATTTGCTGTAATTTATACCCCAATTTCTATTTCGGAGTTTTGTCCCTTCGTTTCTTCTTCTTGTGACTAAGCATTGCTTGTAATGGTCCAGAATTCGTAGGTATGGATTTTGAAATGAACATAGTTAATATTCTAAGAAGGAAATTGTAATGGCACGATTTTGATTTGTCAAATTACCAGAATATCCGGAAAAGACCGAATCATAAAGAAAATATTTTCTTGATATTCTTAGAGATTAACTAGAATACAAGAGTCGTATGACATAGCACATGATGACGTTATGATCTGTGAATCATCACCTTCTATTTAGAAACTCAGCATGACTTACTGTAATATAATCACGTTGATCAAGTGTCATTATATTATACTAACTCATGCTTCAGCTCCCAACACCACTTCAAAAATATTCATATTTTAAACTCGAAGGTTTTAGAATTTAGAAACTAAAATAGTTTCTTTTATGATGTAACACAGATATCATAAGGAGAAAATTGATTTCCGATAAGAATGATTATGGAATTATCTCCAGAAATATGGAGGATATTTATAATGAAAGATATGATGATATCTTAGAATTTCTAATATCAGAGGATGATGAAGAATATTGTCCGCAAGGGTTTAGATTCGGAAGCAAGGTATTCGTTAATGGCTTCAGCAAATACTGAATCATTTGGATTCTTGGAAGGTAGGTTTCGTCCTTGTGATTTATCCACAGCCTCCTTCATACTTTGCTCAATCCGTTTTCCAGTTCCAAACTTTTTCTTTTTCTGAGCTTTGTCAACACACTATTCTTTATCATCAAACTTTTTACTGTTAAGTTCGTTTACAGTTTTTGCTGCTTCATCAATATTTTTTCAAAATTTCGAGAACTAGTTCGCGGTTTAAGGTGTTTTTCGGAAACTTCACATTCAAAGTACGTAAGTATAGGAGATAGATGTTATATGTACACATATAACTGTTGGAGTAGACATGCTGTGAGATTTTTAAATACTGATTGCCGATTCCCAGTAATTGGCAAGACAATTCTTGTTATAAGATGCAGATGAGTAAATGATGGGGTTTCGATAAATATAATGATTTTTCGAAAAGTCAAAGATCAGTGAAGTTGTTGGTAAGTTTACTGCTAATGTGGTGGAACATAAACGGTTCCCCGATAACAATAAAAGAGCACGCATATATATCAAGGTTATAATAAGGCTAATCTGAAAAGTCGAAGTTGACTGGTTGGAAGTGTGGTAAAACTGGATAATTTGAAAAGAGATTTCAAGATTATTTTCGGTAAAAACAACGCTAAAGGATCTTGCACAGTTTTGAAGTCAAAGTATAGCTTTGAAAGATGTAGAAATCTAATAATGATGTCACTGGTTAAATCTTGACTTGGATTCTGTTCTGTCAGAATATGTAATTTGAATTCGAATAAGAATGGTTTTTCAGATTTCTATGAACGAATGTATAGCGTTGTTAAAGTAGTGTAGTTAATGATTATTGAATAATCGAATGATGTACTGTGTAACATATTAATTGTGAACTTATATATTTTCCGGGTATTACCTACCCGTTAAAATATTCTCACCATTAACAGTTTGTACAAAATAATTTTCTTAATTACAATCTTTACGTAAATATACCTATATATATAGTTTCCTTATATGTAATCATGGATTTAATGAGTTAACATAATATTAATCTCATCTGGTTTTCGACTAGGACTAGAATATATAATCTCTAACACTTTTAGAAACTACATATTATCTGCAGAATATTTCTTCGATGAAGTTATGAATCAATACTTCATTGTTTGTTGTTGTTGGTATTCCTTGGTATCTATGGTGCGTATGACGTTGATGTTCGTGGTACAGATTGTGATGTTGAGGCGTGTGATGGTGATGTTGTTGTTGGTGGTGGTAATGATATTGTTGGCGTTGATGATGGTGGTACTGTTGATGGTGGTACTGTTGATGCTGGTGATGCTGCTGGTGCTTGTAACCTTTGTACCATATTCTCTAAAGTCACCACTCGAGCACGAAGCTTCTTCTACTACACCGGGATGATTGTCGGTTCGAACGAGCGGATGAATAAGATTCAGAATTTGAGATAGTATATTATCGTGACGAGATACTCTGGAAATGAGAGAGAAAATGGTGTCTCGAACAGGTTCGCCGGTAAGTGCTTCAGGTTCTTCGCCAAGAGGGCAATGTGGTGGATGGAAAGGATTGTCTTATTCTTGTCTCCAACGATTAAGTAGGCTACGAACCCATCCCCAATTCATCCAGAATAGATGATGACTAATTGGTTGATCCATTCCGGTTACACTGTCTTCGGAGTTAAGGTGAATATCCATATCGGAATAGCTGTCGGAGTTTAAGGAATTTGAACTAGATACGTGATCCATCTTATATAATCAGGGAATTGATTTTTGATATAAGATAGATTATAGAATTTAGATTGGTACTCTTCAATACATAATTTACATATGTATATATAATACCAAAATCCCGTAAATTACGGAGAAATTTTCGGAAGATGTCAGGAAAAGTATACAGTAACAGATATGCTAAGATATGAATTTTTGTCTATACACTATTTATGCAATAAATGCAGGAAAACGTATCTAGACTTAAGAATGATAAGCATATAATTTCCGACAAGAAATGATAAGCAAAACTTTTAACATGCAGACACGGTCGAAGTCCAGACTTACTAATGCATCATAACAACTATCAGTTAGACACACTCATTCAAGACCTGGTTCGCTAGGACCAACGCTCTGATACCAACTTTGACGATCGCTCCAAATTCATATGGACAATACGTCATTCATTGATTTCATTGCGAGGTATTTGACCTCTATATGATACGTTTTGTAAACATTGCATTCTTTTGAAAAGACACACCATAAATGAATATTTAAATCAAAGGTTTTCGACATCTGATGATTTCTACATATAGATAATCACCGTAAATAATAGTTTACAATAGTACTTTCGTTGACAATGCAGTCAAAATAAGATACATGATGATGATTTGGTGAATGCAACGTTTCCTTGAAAAATATGCCATGTACGACTCCATGCACATAGCTTGTCTAACATATAAGCAAACAGCGGAAGACTTCTAGGAAACCTGAGAATAAACATGCTAACAAGTGTCAACACAAAGGTTGGTGAGTTCATAGTTTTAGTGTTTCGCATAATCTGTATATAAAGGTGGATCACAAGATTTCAGTTGTTTCATCCGAAACGTTTATCAAAATATTCTACAAAATTGAGCACCCTGGTAACTAAACTTAACGTATATATAATTTATACCCTTTGTATAATCATCTTAATAATACACGTAAACCAACGTGTACGCTTCTCAAATAGCATACGTCCGTTAAAAGGCTAGTGCTCTAGCTCGGACGGGGATATCAAGCCCTATGGATCCATATACTACTACTCGCGCCCACCAGTTCTTATAACTGGCAGTTACTAGTTACCAAAGCTAAGGGATTTTCGGTTCAAACTCAGTGTAGAATTTAGTATGTACTTGTATCCATTGCGTTTAAAATAAAGTGCATGTATTCTCAGCCCAAAAATATATATTGCAAAAGCAATTAAAAGGGGAGCAAATGAAACTCACCTTAGCAGCATATAAAGTCGTTCACCAAAATGTGACTGAAGCTCGGAATACCAAATATCCGTAGATCTCAACCTAGAGAGCATATGTTGGTCAATAAATGTCTACCAAGCTAGGTCTGGTCATAGTGTATCATAATCCTAATGCTCGAGATCGACATATAAAAGTTATCCAAAGTTGTTTCAAAAAGTCAATTTTGACAATAGTTCAACAAACGAGACGTACCTTATATAAGGATTCATTTACTCGGTTGGTAATATTCAAAAAAATCCATTTTATCAATCTCGTAAACAAGTTGTTTAAGTATTAATTGCAGATTCAAAAAGCAATTCCAATTAATGTCAATTATAATTCAGTTGACCATATCTTTTGATTCGTTCCTCGAAACTATTCGATATCTAAATGAAAAGTTATTGATTTTTTTGTCAGCTTTCCGAAAACATGTATATCATATACCTTTTACCGGTAATATATGTATTTAATTCGTGATTCATTATAAACTGTTTAACGACAAAATTTAGCATACAAACATGTATAAATATATATACTCGAGCACTAGACATGGATACACAATTAATGTATAAAAGATAAAATATAAATGCTTACGTATCAATATTGTGATTCAATATTGCAGAAAAGTACGTAGATACAACATAGATGATAACAGTAGGTTTGACTTGTAAATAATACCCATGAACATTACCCATAACCTCCATAGCTATAACCCATAATTTCCTTAACTTTATCCCGCTCAAAAACCCATTTTTGAAAGTGACACGCTCATAACCTCGTCGTAGTATTTTATGTATATTACTAATTAATAAATAATAATACTAATAATTAATAAGATTAAGATTAATAATAATAATAATAATAATAATAATAATAATAATAATAATAATAATAATAATAATAATAATTTAAATACGGAGGAAGTAACATAAATAAATGTGTGTGTGATTGAAATGAAATCGTTTGAATTTATAGAACCTTTTCTGAAAAAGTACCCCATGCGATCGCATGGGATTTGTGCTTCAAGGCCATGCGATCGCATGGCACCCTGGGACAGCTCACAAATTTTTAACTTCTTGTTTGTCGACATAATATTTTATAATATATATAATATATATAATTTAAATAATTAATTATATATTATATTAAATTCATGTGCATAGTTGACTTGTAATTTTCGTTCCGATGACTCGTACGTTGTCACTCGACTTATGTCCCAGTTTCGGTTTCTCGAACGCATTTTTGTACGCTTAGAAAACTCGCAATTTACGTTTTGTGACTCGTACCTTTGTCAAAATATAGTCTTAAATTATCAATAAACTATATCATTCAAAGTGTATCTTAAACTTTCGAGTGTTTTGGTCATTTACTTCTATAAATCGTTGTCTCGCTATTTGTTAATATATATATATATATATATATATATAATAACAAATCGTTTTATGACCAAGTTAATATATATTTTCAACATTCATAAACACGTTTTAAATATACGTCGCAAGTTATTCATATAATTAATATTCCAACTTATCATATATATTCAAATAAATATTTAAACCAATAAGTTTAATGTACAGTATCAAACAATTAATACATTGTTACGTTTTCAAGTTATAGTATATATATATGTATCTATATACATATAATTGTTCGCGAATGGTCAAGATAACCGAAATGTATTTGAATATATGAAAGTAGTTCAAAAATTTTGAGATTCAGTTTTACAGACTTTGTATCGTGTCGGAAATGTTAATCATACAAAGATTAAGTTTAAATTTGGTCAGAAATTTTCGGGTCATCACAGATAAGCTTAATGATGTTAATAATCATGAAACACGCACCGAAGGACTATTTGAAGGAAGAAGGAATGAGATGAAACATGTTCGTAACAATATTGCTACTTCAATATGGAATGATCGTCATTAAAAATTTAGCAGTATTATATATGTTTTCGGTTATTTAGTAATGACTATGTTTTATTAAACTAAAATAATGATATTTAAGTATTTTTTTCTAGTGTCCATTTTTGTCATTTTACTTATTTTATAACAGGTTCAGCTACTTTGACAAACAATTAAATACATTTAAGCTTCAGCTAAACGCTTGCAACTAAACGCCTGCAGCTAAACGCTTGCAACTTCCAGCTAGTTTTGCCAAACATACCCTAAACAGTCTAAAAGCATCATTATATGTTAACAAATAGACAGTAGTCACCACTATAAAGCGAATAAAAGAAGAAAAAAAAGATATCTAAATTCCGGTTGCGACTGAAGCTTCATTCAGTTTGTGTGATTCTGAATTCCAATTGCAACTCGCAAGATCTTGGGCGACCAAATAAAAAATAAATCCGTATTTTTCCGGTCAAGTCTAAGTGGCCGGCCTGATTATGCATTACTTACTAATGGTCAAGTCTAACTTGAGAATGCAGCATAAAAACTACATGAACTACTACTACATACGGAGGGAGTATGATACAAGCTTCAAACATGTACCTTATTATTATTATAGAATATAAAATAAAATAAAAAATATAAGCCCTAATTAATCTTAATACTCCAAAACAATGTAAAAAAAAAAAGAAGTTAGTTTTAAAATAAATAGTAGAAAGCCAAATTGCTTACTGTAAAATTCGTTGAGGTTTAGATTATTCCGGTTACCGACTCATCGTCTCCAAAGCGATTACATTTCTCCGACGTTGAATCGTCAGCAAATTGTCCTTTCGCCATAATTTTATAAGAGCGTAGCGTAGCATATATGACATATATACTCCTTCGTCCAAATATATAATGAGGCCAACACAAATTTTCCAATTAAACCGGAGCTTAGGGTGCGTTTGATTCGTATAATCATCACAGAAAATATAATGAAATTTTTAATTAGATTTCGTCCGATTCTTACGTACATTTGAAATTCAATTTTATTTTTTGTTAGACGTAAAGCTGAAGTTGATTTTACTAAAATGAGTGTAGAGTAATTTAGAGGCAAACAAGTAGTTACCTAATTCCAAGAATGGTTTCATACTCAGCCCTATCTGATTTTACACTTTTACTTGTGAGAGGAAGAAGGAATTTCATAATTCATAATTTAATTGGCTAAAAATTACGTGGATAGTCTTTGTGTATAATTTTAACGAACTCACTTAACCTTCGTTAGAGTGAGGGATGATATTGGGACTTTAAAATGTTATTAGGGATGAAAAATGCAGAAAATAAAACATAGGGATGAAACAGGCAAAAAGTAGAAAACACGGGGACGAAAAGGGCAATTTTGTCTTTAAATATATATAAATATGAATAAAGTGAAAAGAACAAAAGTATATCAGATAAAGAGATTTTTACCTTCGATATCGGATTATGGTTGTTTTTTGTGGATATAGTCAAGGTTCTAAAAGACGCGAGTAAGGACACGTCGGTAGAGACTATGGAGGAATGAGTCAATCGAGATGGAGACGCGGCGGAGACGAGTCGAGAGTTAACCAACATTGTCTTTCAAATATAAATACACTGAATATAGATATTTCGGACATAAATACTTTAAATATGGATATTTTAAAAATAAAGAATTTATAACAAGATGATGTGGTCATAATTTACATAATATATAAGTTTTTTATAATGTTTTATAAGACTATAATTTAATTACTAATATTTCTTTAATGGATACAAAAAGTCACCTTTTAACTGACGTTGACTTGACATTTGTCTATTTTGACCTGACTTTTGACCGTTAACCGCCTTATTAGACGTTTTTCTTCGAGTGAGGATAGATTAGTAAAAAATAGCCGCACCGCTGCCGTTTACAACACTGGTCTTGTTTATGCGGAGTATTCTTGTGATTATTTGCATTCTTGGTAGGTCCTTTAAGGTGTTGTTTTTAGTTTTGGAGCATTTGTATAGTTTGTACAGTCATTTTGGTATAGTGAAGATGATGCTCGATATAGGTAGTTAGTTGACAGCTTGTTATCATTGCCTTTTAGGTATGAGCTTCATCGATTTCACTTCTTATACTCTCGTTGGAAAACTTTTCTTTTTAAAAAAATAAAGTGTTCTTTTTTATATAAGTTTTTATTATTTTTGTCAAAAAAGAACTCATTAAACGTTGTGTTGTAGCTCGCGTGGTAGTGATATGTCTCTCTTAGCGAGATATCAGAAGTTCGACTCATGTAGGGTGCAACATTGCATACAAGGTTGCTCCTTAACTGTTGAAATCCACCAAGGTGCCTTCTGCACATCGCGTTGCGGGGGCAGTGAGGGAGCGGAGGTTTTACTGCCCATACCTTCAAATTTGGCCGAATTTCGTCCTGAGTAGCAGTTGTGAATGATTTATATAACTGCCTAAAATGAACACGTGAGTGATTTTGTTTACCGAGTGATCCAAAAATGTTGTTAAAAAAAAAAAAAATGAGAACTCATTAATTCATTAATGTATGTATAGTAGATTTATCAGAAATATCTACTCCAGCCCTCCAGTAAACTACTAACGGTGATTTTCCTAGTTACATACTCCGTCTACATATGCTCCGTTAAACACAAAAATACATACAGATACAGTCGAGCACATTCAATCCCACAACTCTGATTCTCCGGTTCCTTCCCCCGCTATTCACGTCCGCTAAAACCCTACGGTATAACTCTTCGATTCTTCATTCCAACATTCAATTGTGTACTAACGATTTTTGCCCTTTGTATTTATATTCTGTCAAATGAATATTAGGGTTTATATGATTCAAATGATTTCGCTGATTATTATTCAATATTGGTCAGAGTTAACGATTCAATTTGTCTATGGTTACATAAATTACAAATGAGAAGGTCAAGTAGTTACTCGTATTACCTAATTTCTCATTGTATGATATGCATATTATTTGGGAATAAAGTTTATTAGGTTATATCTAGGTTTGCTTTAAACCAGTTTAACAGTAATATTTTGATATATGCTTTTAGCCAATTGTAACGGTTTTATCAAATACCTACAATAATTTATTGCTTAATCAGTTTACAGATATGTATGGGTAAGTGTTGATCAATAAGTTTTCCAAACAAGGACACATAATTAAGCTGAGAAATAATAAAGTATAAGATAAGTTGTATACTTTACGTTCGATATGATAATGGTGACTCGCTAATACAGAACATTTATTCAGATACCACTAAGTATGAAGCATCTTTCTTTTCCTACCGTGCTACAGATGTCAGTTTGCTTGTGTGAAAGTTTGTTCATTCTTAAATTTACTAATATCAATATACTCTGATATGCCATAGCCGAAGCTGTTATAGAATGTTTTCATGTTCAAGATGTTAGTTCGGAGTTAGTAAGTCTTTGTAACATATAACATGCTAAAAATTTCATTTTGAAAATGATTTAACGTCTTGATGTTTCACCTGGAATATGTATTTACTGTACTCTGCCCCGTTCAAAGATCTTTGATTGGTTTATGTCCTTACATTTTTACCTGTTATACATAAACTATAAAGGGACATGGAGTATTATTCAAAAAAACATGGTACACAAGTTGTTTTTTTTTTTTTTGGCACCAATGAATTTGCATTTTGAGAAACCACCTTATAATGTATGCCAATAAACAAAGAATGCGTCTGAATTGGTACAGTTTGAAAATATATTAATATCATTGAAGTTTTAGTCTTTTTGTTAAGAAATTTTCGAAGGATTTTGCTATTGATTCTTTCTGGTGTCGGTGTCAAGTTTCATGGGTTGCTTTAAGTTTTGAGGACTTTGATAAGTTTTGCTTACCTGTAGTAGATAAATTAAACATTCCTAAAATGAATGATATGTTACATTTACATTTACATGTTTATTAAAGAAAGACTTTTAAGTGATGATTTTTCTTGCTTTAGGTTGCCTTCCATCTCGTCTATAGAATGAAGAAAAAGAGAACAGCCACAGCACTCAAAGTTCAAGCTGAAGAAAAGAAACCCAAAATTGAGGTTAAACATGAAACATCTGAAGAAGAAGAAGAAGAAGAAGAAGATGAAGAAGAAATTGAAGAAGTTGAAGTATCCGAATCTGAAGAAGTAGAGGAAGAGGATAATGAACAAGTCGAAGAAGAAGAAGAATTTGAAGAAGTTGAAGAAGAAGAAGAAGAAGAAGAAGACGAAGATGATGAAGAAGAAGATGATGATGAAGAAGAAGAAGAGGAAGATGAAGAGAGTTCAAAAAAGGAGACTCTTAGGAAGCTTCTAGAACCCTTACCAAAAGATAGGATAATTGAGCTCCTAAAAGAAGCAGTGTTAAATGACCGTTCGATAGTTGATAGCCTTATCCATACTGCTGAGGTGGACCCCGCTCACCGTAAAATCTTTGTATTCGGCCTTGGTTGGGATGCCACAACAAACCAACTACAATCTGTGTTTAAAAAGTATGGTGAGATTGAAGAGTGCACGGTTGTTACTGATAAGGTAACTGGGAAGGCTAAAGGTTACGGCTTTGTTCTGTTTAAAACAAGAAAAAGTGCAAAAAAATCACTTAAAAATACACAAAAGAAGATAGGAAACCGTTTCACTACTTGCCAGCTGGCAGCTATAGGACCCGGTGAACCCAGTAATAAAAAGGATACGACTGGTACACCAGATCCAACTGGACGAAAGATATTTGTTGCAAACGTTAAACCCCATGTGAACCCTAACGCACTAAGGACCTACTTTGCAAAGTTTGGGGAAATTGAGGATGGACCGTTAGGGATTGATAATGTAACAGGAAAGTTTAAAGGGTTTACTATGTTTGTATACAAAACAGTTGATGGGTTAAAGAAGGCTTTAGAAGTACCTAATAAGGTTTTTGATGGTTGTAAGTTGGAGTGCAGACAAGCTGTAGAAAATCAACGTGGAAACAAAAATAAAAAGACTAACAATAATATGCAACCGGGTGGTTCTAATAATAGTGAGATTGGGAATATGGGTTATGGGTATGGGTTATATCCGCCTCAGCTTATGAACCCTACAGGTGGAATTATGATTGGGCAAAATCCAATGTTGGTATCTGGTTTGAATCAGGGTAGTAGTGGTTATGGAATGAGTACAGTTAGTCCAGGTATGATGGCTAATTATGGGGCCCAACTTGGGTTACATGGGCTTGGGCCGTATCAGAATACTCAGGTGGGCCGGGCTTCAGGTGGTGGTAACTCGTCACAGGTGGCGGCTAGGGAACGTTCGGGACGTGGGTCTTTGGAAGACGATTATCCTTCGTACCATGGTCGCTAGTGTTTTTATGCCTTTATTTGAATCTGTCTTTAGTTCTTGGCAAGACAATTTGTGTCAGTTTGTTGTTTAGTTGGAAAGATGCACTGTTTAAGTGGTTATAAGTTATTCATATAAGAGAAAATTGGGCGGTTGGTCCCTGTGGTTTACATGAAATGGGGTGTTTGGTCCCTGAACTTCATTTTCGGCATTTTCGGGTTGTTGGTCCCTGTGATTTTCAAAACACGTGTGGTTGGTCCCTGACCAACTACATCTGTTTTGAACTTTCATTTTCGGGGTTATTGGTCCCTATCAGGACCAATTGCACGTGTTTTGAAAATCACAGGGACCAACAACCCCGAAAATGAAGTTCAGGAACCAAACACCTCATTTCATGTAAAACACGGGGACCAACCGCCCAATTTTCTCTTCATATAATTATGGAAATTGTTGAACTTTTTGTAGTTATTAGATTGCAGAAGGATAACCATGAACTATATTTATCATGGTTACTCACATGGACTATTACCAAAGTCATTAGACATATACATATATTACCATGAAAGCAAACCATATATTGAACATATTGACAACAAATATTATGCAGGTTTAATATACATCATCTTCTACTTGGCATTTACTTTCAGCTCTTCAAAGCAATGTTGGTACTATAGCTGAAAGGCCAAAAGAAGGCACCTCAAATGCCTTGAACTGTCTAGAATGTGCTGCAACTCATGAACAACATTTTTGATATTCATCCTTTGAGATGGCGATTCTACAGAGCATGATACTCCAATCTTCAGAGTTAAAGCCATACATTCCTCTATAATCTTCGCATTTGAAGGCTTACTTTTCACATCAACAGAATCCTCATGATGAAAATTTAGAAGTTCCCCATCGATAATATCATTTACATGATCTGGTAAAGCCATGTAAGCAAAGTTATGAAGGCTAACACCTTCCTTAAATGTGTCATCTGTCGGATTTTTTCCGGTCATAACCTCCAATAATAATATTCCGTAACTATAGATATCCCCACTGCTTGTCATCTCATTCCCGAGACCATACTCTGCAAGTTATAAGCAATCAATTAATATATAAAACGTATGAATAGATTGTGTATTATGTATGTATACTTAACCAGGAGGTGCATAACCAAATGTTCCTTTAACGACAGATGAGTTATTTACGTCTGAATTTGTTCCAAGAAATCGAGCTAAACCAAAGTCTCCAACATGGGCCACCATATCTTCGTCAAGTAGAATGTTGCTAGGTTTCAAGTCACCATGAACAATGCTTGTTATGGAGTGATTGTGGAGATAATCAAGGCGCTTGCGACGTTAATGAGAATATTTATTCTTTGAACAAGGCTGAGTCTACATTTATTACTTTCACTTGAATGCACCCAATCATGTAAACTTCCATTGGCATGAACTCATAAATCAATGCTTTAAAATCATTGCCTTGAAAGTCAACACCTGAACATGAGGTTATTATCTTCAACAAATTACGATGTCGAATACTCCGCAATACTTCGCACTCCGCTAAGAAGCTTCTCTCAGCTCCTCGGTTTTGAAGATGTAATACTTTGACCGCAACCAATTTGTCATCTTCACCAAGTGTTCCTTTATAAACAGAATTAAACCCACCCTTGCCCATTAAATTGGCTTCAGAGAAGCCATTGGTAGCTTTCAGAAGTTGACTGTATGAAACTTCTAAGAATCGCCCATCCATCGATGATGATGATTCAAACACTAGGTCCCTACTTTTCTTTTTACAGAAAGCATACATAAAACCTAATACGGTGACGAGTGCACACACAATTAAAATGAATATCACAAAAAGAGGAAACTTTTTCTCATTATGTTTCTTCGTATTCGTCTCCTTACATTTGGGTAACCCGAGTTCAACTAAGCCACCACAAAGCCTACTATTACCCAAAATTGAGAACGCACTTGAATTAGCAAACACTCCTACTACCGGTACTTCACCCTCAAAATCATTAAAGGATGGGTTCAAAATCATTATACCAAATAATGTAGAATGAAGGACCGATGGCTAAAATGAACGAGATAAATGCCTTTCAAAAAAAAAAAAAAAAAAAAAAAAATGAACGAGATAATTAGTATTGGATATTACTCACCAATACAAATAGCAAAGTATAATTGCTAAACAAAAAAGCTTTCTCGGCTATAAAGTTTATTCACTCAAAAAATATCAAAACTAAAACTAAACTCATTGTTCAATAGCTAACGATTAAATACAAAATAAAAAGAGGATAAGCGTAAAACAAATAAAGAGATAAACTCAATATTGAAACAAACTCCTACTTATCCATAACTACCGTAGCCACCAAGTATTATTCATTCTCAATTCCTCCTGACATCTAATTGGGCACAAAGTCTATATCCACCAAATAAGCATCTAACGTGACTTGTGTCTTTTGTTTCTTTTCCCCACAAATATTCATTCCATGAGGCCCAACAGGTGGCCCAACTCCCGTCTCCCCAAAATAATTTGCGAACCTAATTTTGATAAGCCTATTAATTATTCCTGCATCAGCAATGGAATACAAGGATTCAATTCATGTACAAACTGATTTTTCTTTTTAACATATTGGTTTTAAGTTTTAATTATTATTCATTAAATTTAATATATTAATAATAATTAAAAGCTACCATATTTAAATTTTTAAATAAACAATCTGTCACATAAACGGGCTCATAATATCTACGTTCGTATTCAATACTAATGTTTATGATACAAATATTATTAGTAATAAAAGATTTTTTCATTGTAATTGTATTATACATTTGATAAATATCAATATTAACGTTATCGGATACCAATTTATACATCTAAATCGTGCAATGCACGAGGTCACATTGGTATTCAATACTAATGTTTTTGATAGGGAATTTATTATGATAAATGATTTTTCTATTGTAATTGTGTTATAGCCTTTCCTAAAAAATAATAATAATTGTGTTATACATTTGATAAAATTAATACCAACGTTTTCGAATACTAATTTGAACAATTGCCGTGTAATGCTCGAATTCATAAAACTAAAACTAGTATATTAATATATTAATAGAGTGGAAATATGTAGCGACCCGACAAAATCGTCATTGACGGCGCCGTCTACTTAGGTCCTGTTACGTGGTCATAAGTCTTTAAAATGACGTTTGACCAAAAAAAATGTCGCATTCATTTCAAATGTAAAGATGTTTCAAGTTTACAAAAGTAGTTCAACGACTAGTTACATTACAACGTTTAACGTACAAATGAAACCTATGCGACACAATTTAACGTAAGTCAAAAGATGCTCCATGTATGCATGTATACTCGACATCCAAGCAAGTATCAAAAACAGTGAGCGGAAGCATGTATCACAAAACGTTCAAGGACCTGATAAAAATATAGAAATCTGTCAACGAAAAACGTTGGTGAAATCATAGGTTTAAGTAAGTAAGTGAGTAAGTACAAATGAACCACAAGATTTATAACGTTGAAATAATAGTAAACCATTCTAAAATTTGTTATCACGAGCACCCAATTATCAAGGCTTAACTTTCCACGAACCCCATCACAATAGTGTTAGAACATACACTGTTTCTCGAAAATATATTTCATCCGAATAACGGTAGCGAACCGTCCGAATGAGGGTTTGTCAAACCCATATGGCCATACAATATAAGTTCTCGCTTACACCCGGCAAGTGTAACTAATGATAATCGAATTGATGATTTTGTTCTAACTCGTATGTAGAATGTTTGTTTTCGTACTTGTGTTCACTTTATAAAATGAAACGTTTATGTTTTCTCATCCCAAATGTAAGTTAAAAAGAGTAAAATTGGGACTATGATCTCACCTTGAGTGCAAAAGTGTAAAGGCATTTCACAAGTGAATGTGTGTAAGAACGGATGCTAGTCTTGACCTAAACAAATAGGTTGTATCAATAACGGTAAACACGGTTGGTCAAAGTTGTTCAATTAGTCGTATGGCTCGTTACGACTCAATTATATAGCATGTGAATCACGTTGTCAAGTTTCATGCAAGATACAAGTATAAAAGCAAGTTAGAACGATTGCATACGTATTTTGTTAGGTTTGACTAAAAGTCAAACTTGGTCAAAGTCAAAGTCAACCGGGTCGGGTCGGGTATCCGACAATTTTCCCATGATGAGAAATCATATGTGAGCATGCTATCCAAATTTCATGCTAATCGGAGTTGCGGTTAATCGGGAAAAAGTTTGTGAAAAATAAAACAACAAAGAAATTTGGCCTGGAGATATGCGCGGTGCGCGCAGGAGTGCGCGGCGCGCATTTAGGCGTGGAAACAGGTCAGGTAATATCTCAGGGGTTAAGCATTTGAAACTTCACATTTGCGCGGCGCGCGAAAGGGTACGCGGCGCGCGTTCCTGGAAAAAGTGCTGTTTGCAGCATTTTGTTAAGTCTCGAACCAAAACTCAATTTAACATAACTCATGGACCGAAAACATTCAAAACGCATGCCATACATCGTTGGAAAGGTAATTTAACAAGGAACACAACTAAACACATTTCATCAATCAAAAACATCATTTACAATAAACAAACCCAAGTTGAAAGCTCATTAAATGCCCACCATAAATGCTTTCAAGTTCATAAATGCACATTTATGATTCGGGAATTAAATGCATACATATAATATGCTGTTTTGTAGGTAATTATGCATATAATACCACTAAACACTTACAAACCACATTGCAAAGCATTTAATTGTAGCGTCCCCGACAAATCGTCAAGTGACGGCGTCGGCTACGTGGGTCCCATTACCTGATTATAAGTCTTTAAGATAACGTTTGACCGAAAATATGTCGCATACAATTCATAAAGGATGTTCCAATGTTTACAAAAGTAATTCCCAAGACAAGTACATAACAAAAGTTATTATTCATGTGAAACACGCGCGACATAGTTTAAAATAGCCAAAAAGACGCTCCACGTATGCAAGTATACTCGACATCCAATGCAAGTATCAAAAAGTATGTGCGGAAGCATGTATCACTTAAGTTCAAGGACCTGAGAAAAACATAGAGAATCTGTCAACGAAAAACGTTGGTGAAATCATAGGTTTAAATAAGTAAATGAGTAATAGTAAGTTGAACCACAAGATTTGCAACATCGATAAAGCCATAGTACATTCTAAAAGTTAATATTCACGAGCACCCAATTATCAAAGCTTAACGTTCCGTCCGTTGAATACCCCATCAATTAGTGCTAGAACAACACTGTTCCCGAAAATATATTTCATTCGTAAACGGTAGCGAACCGTTTGAATGAGGGTTTGTCAAACCCATATGGCCATATAACATAAGTTCTCGCTTACACCATCTGATGTAACTAATGATAATCGGATTGAGGATTTTCGTTCTAACTCGTATGTAGAATGTTTGTTTTCCCGTTCTTGTGTTCACTTAGTTCAAAAGTATCGTTTATGTTTTCTCATCCCAAAAGTAAGTTTAAAAGAGTAAAAGTGGGACTATGATCTCACCTTGTATGCACGAACCAAAAAGTACTTCGACAAGTAAATGTGCAGTAACAATGCTAGTCTTGACCTAAACAAATAGGTTGTATTAATAACGAAAGTCACGAGGGGTCAAAGTTGTTCAATTAGTCCTATGGCTCAATACGACTCGATTAATATAGCATGTGAAGCAATTTGTCAAGTTTCATGCAAGATACAAGTATAAAAGCATGTTAGGAAGATTGCATAATCAATTGGTTAAGTTTGACAAAAAGTCAAACTTGGTCGGGTCAAAGTCAACGAAAAAGTCAACGCGTTCGGGTCGGGTCTCGGACAAATTTTCTGAAGTTTTTAATCATATATAAGCATGTTAAAACAAGTTACACGTAAATTGGAGGTCTGGAACGTCCTAAACATTTTATGTCAAAAGGCCTCGCAAACAGCCCACTTTAGTGAAATGGGACGGCGTCCCAATTAGGCTAGACGGCGTCCCATTTTAAAGAGAAAGACGGCGTCTTGGTAGCCTAGACGGCGTCTAGGTTTTAAGGGCAGGACGGCGTCCTGATTCCTGGGACGGCGTCTAGGCATGATTTCAGGCCCTGCTTGCTGAACTCCTAAGTACACGAATCAAAACTCAAACCCACACAATTTACAAACCGCAAACATTCAAGGCATGTATTTTATATCACCGGAAAGGTATTTTGACGAGGAACATAACTATGCACTTATTATCAATTAAACTTTCACATACAACAACCAAAAACCGCATTTAGTGACCCTCATTCAATACACACAAGTCATAAATGCCATTTAATGATTCGGCAACCAAATTACATGAACAATATGCCGTTTCGAAGGTAATTAAGCATACAACACAACCTAACACTTACCATTAACATTTCATGTCATTTAATGCATCAAAAATTCATTCTTAGTTCATGAAACCCTAACCAAAAATCACCAAATTTCATAATCAAGTTTAAGGGGTTTCTTTGATCAATCTTTACATCCAAATGAAGCTAGTAACACTAGGAACAAGATTAAAACATGAACTCATAACATCAAACAACATATAAACACTTAAAACTCAAGATTAAACATGTTAACTTTCCATATGAACTAGTTACTTCAAAATATCAAAAACGAGCATACAAAACACATAAACAAACTAGACTTGAGCCATAGACACTAATTAACAAACTTATAACTTTAAAAATCTCAAGAACACAAAGATTAGTGATTTTAGAAAGTTACCCAAAATTGATGAAATCGGTATGGAATCGAAGAGGAGATCACGAGGAGTTCAAATATGTATTTTGTTTGGCAAGAAGATCACTAGCTCGGTTTTGGATGATGAATCTTTGTTCTTGAGGTTGAGAGGAAAAGTTGAAGTATTAAGAAATTGGAAGAGATGAATGAATGGATAGAATGAGAGTTTGACTCTTTGACCTAGTCACAAGTTTCAACAATTGGCAAGATTGGTCCCTCAACTTAAATCGGGTGCGGGAATTACCTAACAAGATAATTCAAACGCATATTAACGAGATGTGTTATAAACATCTAACGGAACTTAAATAGTTAAACGGAAAAGTTGACGGAAAAAGGCGGGATGTTACATTACCTACACCTTAAAAGAAATTTCGTCCCGAAATTTAAGCAGGCGTTGTAGTCGTTGTTTCTTCCTCGGAATCTGACGGTTCCGGAATCGGGAATAGATGCGGGTGCTTCTTTCGCATTTGGTCTTCTCTTTCCCAAGTAAACTCGGGTTCCCTTTTGGCGTTCCAACGGACTTTAACAATCGGGATTCGGCTTTGTTTCAATGTCTTGACGGAGGTGTCCACAATTTCAACCGGTTCCTCCACGAAATGAAGTTTGTCATCAATGGTGAGCTCCTCGAGAGGAATGACGATATCGGGTTCGGCAAGACACTTTTTCAAGTTGGATACATGGAAAGTAGGATGAACGGAGCTCAATTGAGGCGGAAGATCTAAACGATAAGCAACGGTTCCAATACGCTCCAAGATTTCGAAAGGACCAATATACCGCGGATTTAGCTTCCCGCGTTTCCCAAAACGGATTACACCCTTCCAAGGTGCGACTTTTAACATTACTCGGTCACCGGCTTGAAATTCAAGATCGTTGCGTCGTTTGTCGGTATAGCTCTTTTGACGACTTCGGGCCGTCCTAAGCCTATCTCGAATTTGAATGATTTTCTCGGTGGTTTCGTGAATGAGTTCGGGTCCGGTGATTTGCACGTCGCCTACCTCGGCCCAACAAAGAGGTGAACGACATTTGCGGCCATATAGCGCTTCAAAAGGTGCGGCTTTAATACTCGCGTGATAACTATTGTTGTAAGAGAACTCGGCGAGAGGTAAGTGCTTGTCCCAAGCTTTTCCGAAATCAACCACGCAAGCTCGTAACATGTCCTCTAAGGTTTGAATTGTACGTTCGCTTTGTCCATCGGTTTGAGGATGATATGCGGTGCTCATGTCTAAACGCGTTCCCAACGCTTCTTGCAATGTACGCCAAAATCTAGAAACGAAACGGCCATCTCGGTCGGAGATAATCGATAAAGGTACACCGTGTCGGGCTACGATCTCCTTAATGTAAAGTTGTGCAAGTTTCTCCATTTTGTCCGTTTCTTTCATGGCAAGGAAGTGTGCGGATTTGGTGAGACGGTCAACAATAACCCAAATGGTATCATAACCGCCCGTCGTTTTTGGTAGCTTGGTGATAAAATCCATCGTTATCCTTTCCCACTTCCATTGCGGGATCTCGGGTTGTTGAAGTAGTCCGGACGGTCTTTGGTGTTCGGCTTTGACTTTGGAACATGTCAAACACTTGGAAACATAAGTAGCTACGTCTCTTTTGATGTTCGGCCACCAATATAGTTGTTTAAGGTCGTGGTACATCTTATTGGCACCGGGGTGAATCGAGTATCGTGACTTATGGGCTTCATCTAAAATAAGGCTTCGTAGGTCCCCATAACTAGGCACCCAAATCCTTCCGGCGAAATATCGGAGTCCGGTTTCTTTAACTTCGAATCGAGAGGTGAGGACGTTCAAGTGTTCGAGAGAGATGTTTTCATCCTTGAGAGCCTCATCTTGAGCTACCCGAATTTGGCTATTAAGGTTGGTGTGAATGGTGATGTTTAAAGCTCGGACACGGAGAGGCACCGCTCTTTCTTTTCGACTTAAGGCATCGGCTACTACATTTGCCTTCCCGGGATGGTAACGAAGCTCGCAATCGTAATCGTTTAAGGTTTCAATCCACCTTCGTTGTCTCATGTTTAGTTGCTTTTGATCGAAAATGTGTTGAAGGCTTTTGTGATCGGTGAAGATAGTACTCTTGGTTCCATAAAGATAGTGTCTCCACATTTTAAGTGCAAAGACAACGGCTCCGAGTTCGAGATCATGTGTCGTATAGTTTCGTTCATGAATTTTGAGTTGCCGAGAAGCATAAGCAATGACTTTCGTTCGTTGCATCAATACACACCCAAAACCATGTTTTGAGGCATCGCAATATACAACAAAGTCATCATTGCCTTCGGGAAGTGACAAGATAGGAGCGGTGGTTAGCTTCGTTTTCAAGATTTGGAATGCTGATTCATGTTCGGTCGCCCAAATGAATTTCTTTCCCTTGTGAGTCAATGCGGTTAGAGGACGTGCAACCAAAGAGAAATTTTCGATGAATCTACGATAGTACCCGGCGAGACCCAAAAATTGACGAATGTGAGTAGGAGTAGTAGGAGTCTCCCATTTGCTAATGGCTTCGATTTTCGTTGGATCGACTTTAATACCTTGGTCACTTACAACATGACCAAGAAATTGAACTTCCTTTAACCAAAATTCACACTTGGAGAATTTGGCATAGAGTTGTTCTTGTCTTAAGAGTTCAAGCACAAGTCGGAGATGTTGTTCGTGCTCTTCTTCATTTTTAGAATAAATCAATATGTCATCGATGAACACAATAACGAATTTATCGAGATACGGTTTGCACACGCGGTTCATAAGATCCATGAACACCGCCGGTGCGTTAGTGAGACCAAATGGCATGACAAGGAATTCATAACTACCATAACGAGTTCGGAAGGCGGTTTTGGAAACATCTTCCCCCTTAACCCTCAATTGATGATAACCCGAGCGGAGATCGATTTTCGAATATACACAAGACCCTTGTAGTTGATCAAAGAGGTCATCGATGCGAGGAAGAGGATATCGGTTCTTGACCGTCAATTTATTTAGTTCACGATAATCAATGCACATTCGTAGGGATCCGTCTTTCTTTTTAACAAACAAAATCGGAGCGCCCCAAGGTGAATGGCTAGGTTGGATAAAACCACGATCAAGTAGTTCTTGGATTTGACTTTGCAATTCTTGCATTTCGGATGGGGCGAGTCTATATGGTGCACGTGCTACGGGTGCGGCTCCCGGAATAAGATCGATTTGGAATTCAATCGGTCGATGAGGCGGAAGACCCGGCAATTCGTCGGGAAATACATCGGAATAGTCACTAACAATTGGCACATCATCGATGTGCTTCTCATCAGACTCGACTTTCTTAACGTGAGCAAGAATCGCGAAACAACCCTTGCGAAGCAGTTTTCTAACTTTAAGGCACGAAACAAGGTTGAGTCTGGTGCAACTCTTATCGCCATAGACAATCAATGGTTCACCATTCTCGATAGGAATTCGGATTGCGTGAAGATCGCAAAGAATGTGAGATTTATTTTTGACCATCCAATTCATACCGATTATTACATCAAAACTCCCTAATTCCATGGGTATCAAGTCAATTTCAAATTCCTTACCCAAAATGTTCAAAGTACACCCCCGGTAATATGTGTCGGCACTTAAGAGTTTTCCGTCGGCCACTTCGATGGAATAAGTAGTATCTAAAGGGTGTGGTGGAGTGCAAAGGGTAGGAGCCAAAGTCTTAGACACAAAACATTTATCGGCACCCGAATCGAATAAGCAAGTAACATAAGAGTTGTTGAGAAGAAACGTACCCGTGACTAGTTCATTGTCATCTCGGGCTTCCTCGGTGTTGATGTTAAAGGCTCGACCTCGGTTGTTGGGGTTGGCTTTCTTTTTCGGGCATTCATTCTTATAATGGCCCGTTTGGCCACATTCGTAACAAGTGACCGTTTTTGGAGGATTGAGCCCCTTTCGAGCGACGGGGGCGGTGCTTGTGCAATTGTTGGCCCTATGACCAATTCCTTGGCAACGGTGACAAATTAGCTTGTTACATTCGCCGTAATGATGTTTGTGGCACTTGTTGCACAAAGGTAAGTTTCCGACATAACCCTTCTTGCCGTCGTTGTTGAAGGGCTTTTTGGTGAAGGTGTTGTTGTAGTTAGTTGATGGAGTGGCTTCCCATTTCCTTTTGTTGCCACCCGACTTGTCCTCGGCCTTAGGAGCCGGTACTACGATTTCATCAACCGTTTCAATTAATTGGCGAGCCATGTTCATAGCGGCTTGATGAGTAGTGGGTTTGGATGACATCACCCCTTGTTTGATGCTTTTTGGAAGACCGAGCATGTAGAGCTCAATCCTTTGAGATTCGGGGTTAACAAGATTAGGACACATTAAGGATAGTTCGGCGAAGCGTTGATTATAAGCCTTAAGATCGTTTCCGACCGCTTTCAAAGCTCTTAGTTCTTCCTCGAGCTTTCGGGTTTCTTCGCGCGGAAAGTATTCGACAATCATCTTTTCCTTCAAATCGGCCCAAGAGAGGGCATGAGCTTCATCGGTACCCACCGATTGAACATAGGTGTTCCACCAAGTGAGAGCAACACCGGAGAACGTGTGGGTGGAGTATTTGACCTTGTCTTGATCCCGACAACCGCTTATGCTAAAGATGGCCTCGGTTTGTTCAAACCAACGAGTAAGCACAACCGGTCCACCGGTTCCATCATAAGTGTGAGGTTTGCACCCCATGAAAGCTTTGTAGGAGCATCCCTCGTTTGAGTTACCGGCTCCATTGTTGTTGTTGTTGTTGTGGCTGTTGTTATTGTTATTGTTGTTGGAAGAGTGACCGGCCATGGCCGCATCTACGGCGGTAGCTATCATCCGTTCGAGAGCTTGTTCTGGAGTTTCGTTGCGGCGTACGCGACGAGGAGCCATTGTTCCTTCAAAACAAAAGAATACCGTTGGTTAGTATTCTAAATAATACTAACCGTGATATGGAATAAAGATAGAGAGAAAATTATCCTTGACCCGCCTTAAATTCTTTATGTCATAATGTCGAAACGTCCATGTGAATCACCGTAATATAATCCCGGAAATTATATTACCCTGATTCTCATGTGCATTTAACATTACTTCATAAAGTCAAGGTGGCGCATCAACAAAATTTATCAACGTAAGATCAAGATCGAATACGAGTTAGATATGATAGAAGAGTTCGAGTATAAATGCACAATTAGTCAAATAATTCCTACTTCAGTCTATATGCCGGTTGTAGTCTAGATTCACCTATGTACCCTATGACTCGGGATGGACACAAATGAACTCTAAATCCCTACAACCTAGGCTCTGATACCAACTGTAGCGTCCCCGACAAATCGTCAAGTGACGGCGTCGGCTACGTGGGTCCCATTACCTGATTATAAGTCTTTAAGATAACGTTTGACCGAAAATATGTCGCATACAATTCATAAAGGATGTTCCAATGTTTACAAAAGTAATTCCCAAGACAAGTACATAACAAAAGTTATTATTCATGTGAAACACGCGCGACATAGTTTAAAATAGCCAAAAAGACGCTCCACGTATGCAAGTATACTCGACATCCAATGCAAGTATCAAAAAGTATGTGCGGAAGCATGTATCACTTAAGTTCAAGGACCTGAGAAAAACATAGAGAATCTGTCAACGAAAAACGTTGGTGAAATCATAGGTTTAAATAAGTAAATGAGTAATAGTAAGTTGAACCACAAGATTTGCAACATCGATAAAGCCATAGTACATTCTAAAAGTTAATATTCACGAGCACCCAATTATCAAAGCTTAACGTTCCGTCCGTTGAATACCCCATCAATTAGTGCTAGAACAACACTGTTCCCGAAAATATATTTCATTCGTAAACGGTAGCGAACCGTTTGAATGAGGGTTTGTCAAACCCATATGGCCATATAACATAAGTTCTCGCTTACACCATCTGATGTAACTAATGATAATCGGATTGAGGATTTTCGTTCTAACTCGTATGTAGAATGTTTGTTTTCCCGTTCTTGTGTTCACTTAGTTCAAAAGTATCGTTTATGTTTTCTCATCCCAAAAGTAAGTTTAAAAGAGTAAAAGTGGGACTATGATCTCACCTTGTATGCACGAACCAAAAAGTACTTCGACAAGTAAACGTGCAGTAACAATGCTAGTCTTGACCTAAACAAATAGGTTGTATTAATAACGAAAGTCACGAGGGGTCAAAGTTGTTCAATTAGTCCTATGGCTCAATACGACTCGATTAATATAGCATGTGAAGCAATTTGTCAAGTTTCATGCAAGATACAAGTATAAAAGCATGTTAGGAAGATTGCATAATCAATTGGTTAAGTTTGACAAAAAGTCAAACTTGGTCGGGTCAAAGTCAACGAAAAAGTCAACGCGTTCGGGTCGGGTCTCGGACAAATTTTCTGAAGTTTTTAATCATATATAAGCATGTTAAAACAAGTTACACATAAATTGGAGGTCTAGAACGTCCTAAACATTTTATGTCAAAAGGCCTCGCAAACAGCCCACTTTAGTGAAATGGGACGGCGTCCCAATTAGGCTAGACGGCGTCCCATTTTAAAGAGAAAGACGGCGTCTTGGTAGCCTAGACGGCGTCTAGGTTTTAAGGGCAGGACGGCGTCCTGATTCCTGGGACGGCGTCTAGGCATGATTTCAGGCCCTGCTTGCTGAACTCCTAAGTACACGAATCAAAACTCAAACCCACACAATTTACAAACCGCAAACATTCAAGGCATGTATTTTATATCACCGGAAAGGTATTTTGACGAGGAACATAACTATGCACTTATTATCAATTAAACTTTCACATACAACAACCAAAAACCGCATTTAGTGACCCTCATTCAATACACACAAGTCATAAATGCCATTTAATGATTCGGCAACCAAATTACATGAACAATATGCCGTTTCGAAGGTAATTAAGCATACAACACAACCTAACACTTACCATTAACATTTCATGTCATTTAATGCATCAAAAATTCATTCTTAGTTCATGAAACCCTAACCAAAAATCACCAAATTTCATAATCAAGTTTAAGGGGTTTCTTTGATCAATCTTTACATCCAAATGAAGCTAGTAACACTAGGAACAAGATTAAAACATGAACTCATAACATCAAACAACATATAAACACTTAAAACTCAAGATTAAACATGTTAACTTTCCATATGAACTAGTTACTTCAAAATATCAAAAACGAGCATACAAAACACATAAACAAACTAGACTTGAGCCATAGACACTAATTAACAAACTTATAACTTTAAAAATCTCAAGAACACAAAGATTAGTGATTTTAGAAAGTTACCCAAAATTGATGAAATCGGTATGGAATCGAAGAGGAGATCACGAGGAGTTCAAATATGTATTTTGTTTGGCAAGAAGATCACTAGCTCGGTTTTGGATGATGAATCTTTGTTCTTGAGGTTGAGAGGAAAAGTTGAAGTATTAAGAAATTGGAAGAGATGAATGAATGGATAGAATGAGAGTTTGACTCTTTGACCTAGTCACAAGTTTCAACAATTGGCAAGATTGGTCCCTCAACTTAAATCGGGTGCGGGAATTACCTAACAAGATAATTCAAACGCATATTAACGAGATGTGTTATAAACATCTAACGGAACTTAAATAGTTAAACAGAAAAGTTGACGGAAAAAAGGCGGGATGTTACATTAATGCATCAAAAATTCATTTTACTTCTATCAAACCCTAACTCAAAGTCACAAATTTAACAATTATGTTTATGAAGCTTTTCCATGTCAACCTACATACCAAATTGAAGCTAGTGATGATAGTAACACATTTGATACATGTACTTTTAACATGTTACAGCATTTAAGCAACCAAATCTCAAAATCAAACACACCCATTTCAAGTTCAAGCTAGTTACATCAAAATGACAAGAACAAGTATATAAATCATATATTCATGTTAGACTTGAGCCATAGTGTAACGACCCGGCTTTTTCCGACTTGCTTTTGTGCTTTGTGCCTTCACGAAACTGCGTATATGTGCGTACTGAGCTAGTTTATGCTCTGGGATCTTATTTAATGATTAATTACTCTCATTAATATCTTACAACGTGCTATTAAGTGTGTAATCACTTAACTTGATCCCCGAAAGCTTTTACGACCGTTGGTGTCACTTGACGTTTGAAACGAGCTATGTATTTCGGTACACGTTTAACTTTGGTCATAATCGGAATATTATGACTACGAAACACTAATTGTTATTTTATAATAACAATTACTTGGGTTTTTGGATGCTTAATTATGCTTAGTAAATTACTAGAGCATACTAGTTAGTCTTGTTGGACTTTCTACCTTGTTGGACTTTAGCCCACCCAACACTAGCTAATGGATTATTTAATTAGCCCAATTATAATAAGTTAGTGACCCATAATAATGAAAGACAGATGCCCATTTATTAGAGGGAACATACTAGCATTTTTGTTAAGCATTATCCTTAATGTTGCATGTGATCCTAACATAAGCACCAACTTTAGAGAACCATTAACCAAAAAGCAAAAGTTGGTCCCCCTTGTCCCCTCCCAAAGGCTACGGTTTCGGAGCCTCCCCACCACCCTCATTTCCTATAAATACCAAGCTATTTCCTCACAATTCACACTTGCTCTCATTTACAAATTACACACACTTACTCTCTAATTCTATCTCTAGTCTTTCTCACTCTAAAAAGTGTAAGTTTTAAATTTTCTTCTTCATAAAGTCGACATCATCATCATCATTTTATGGATCTAGCTTTTAGCTTTTGATCTTGTTATATCTTATCGATTCAAACTTGGGTTTGAATTCTTCAAGAACATGAAAAATTCAAGCTTTCTAGCTTGGAATCTTCATTTACTTGTTAGATCTAGCTTGTAATTTCTTTGTTTTGTTATAAAGATCAAAACTTGTGTTTATGATCTTCATGTATCTTAAAGATCCAAGCTTTATGCTTCAAGATCTTCAAGAACACTAAAGATCCAAGCTTTCTAGCTTAGGGTTTCATTATTATGCTAAAGATCTTAGCTTTTTATCTTATGGTCTCATTATTTTCATTATTTTGTTAAAGATCTTAGCTTTCTAGCTTATGGTCTCATTAATCTTGTAAGGATCCAAGCTTTCTAGCTTAGGGTTTTCTTAATACTTGAGATCTAAGTTATTATTGTAGATCTCACTTACTTGGAATCTTTTTGTGTTTGTTGTAATGATAAAGATCAAGTCTTCATCATCACATATGTTGGAGATGCATAAACTTGTGTAAAATGGACAAAGGTTAAAGCTTTATTTGATCTATGCAATAAAGAGGCAATCTTGATGTTCAAAACTTGCAGAATGATAGATTTTACTCTTAGTTGTGTATTGATGGTTGAACCTTGTTCAAAGTGATGCTAAAACATTAAAGAGTTGTACACTTGAAGCTTACAAGCATCAAGGATGAGAACCGTGATGAGCATCAAGCACCAAGAACCTCACCGGAGCACTTGTTTGCTGTTTTTCGGGGTCTGATCAGACTCCTGGACTCCTGGAAAATTGATTTTCAGATAATTCATTTTGAGTAGATGAATTTTTGTTTAGGCCTCGACTTAATCCAATATGCATTTTAGGATTTATAGCCTTCTGAAAGTCACTACGCCTTTGTAACGTTGTGCTGAAATTTCTGACCTACTCGCACTTAAACCGTCGCCACGGTCAAACGAAGACGAGTTAGGTTCTAAAAATTGGTCAGCGGTTAGAGGACTCACATACGGAGCCATATCCACTAACTACGCGTCTTTTCAATTTGTATAGAGGTAGTAACAGCTGTCCGAATCAGCCTTTTGTTTCGATCTCTATTCTTGTTAAACTTACCTTAGTGTTGATGAATGATGATGATGTTGATAATGACACTTAAACTTAATTTACGCAATTTTAAACCTTTTGGGACAACATACTGACCTAGTGACCTTTGACTTAGGTTGACGACTATGACGATCGCTCCAAATCCATATGGACGAACACGTCATTCATCGATTTCATTGCGAGGTATTTGACCTCTATATGATACGTTTTGTAAACATTGCATTCTTTTGAAAAGGCACACCATAAATGAATATTTAAATCAAAGGTTTTCGACATCTGATGATTTCTACATATAGACAATCACCGTAATATAATAATTTACAATAATACTTCCATTGATAATGCAGTTAAAATAAGATACATGGTGATGATTTGGTGAATGCAACATTTCCTTTAAAAATATGCCATGTATGACTCCATGCACATAGCTTGTCTAACATATAAGCAAACAGCGGAAGACTTCTAGGGAACCTGAGAATAAACATGCTAACAAGTGTCAACACAAAGGTTAGTGAGTTCATAGTTTTAATGTTGCGCATAATCTGTATATAAAGGTGGATCACAAGATTTCAGTTGTTCAATCCAGAAACGTTTATCAAAATATTCTACGAAATTGAGCACCCTGGTAACTAAACTTAACGTATATATAATTTGTACCCTTTGTATAATCATCTTAATAATACACGCAAACCAACATGTACGCTTCTCAAATAGCATACGTTCGTTAAAAGGCTAGTGCTCTAGCTCAGACGGGGATATCAAGCCCTATGGATCCATATACTACTACTCGCGCCCACCAGTTCTTATAACTGACAGTTACTAGTTACCAAAGCTAAGGGATTTTCGGTTCAAACTCAGTGTAGAATTTAGTATGTACTTGTATCCATTGCGTTTAAAATAAAGTGCATGTATTCTCAGTCCAAAAATATATATTGCAAAATTATTTAAAAAGGGAGCAAATGAAACTCACCTTAGCAGCATATAAAGTCGTTCACCAAAATGTGATCGAAACTCGGATTACCAAATAACCATAGATCTCAACCTAGAGAACATATGTTGGTCAATAAATGTCTATCATGCTAGGTCAGGTCATAGTGTATAACAATCCTAATGCTCGAGATTGACATACAAAAGTTATCCAAAGTCGTTTCAAAAAGTCAATTTTGACAATAGTTCAACAAAACGAGACATACCTTATATAAGGAGTTATTTACTCGGTTGGTAATATTCAAAAATCCATTTTATCTATCTCGTAAACAAGTTGTTTAAATCTTAATTGTAGATTCAAAAGCAATTTCAATTAACATCAATCATAATTCGGTTGATCATATCTTTTAATCCGTTCATCGAAACTATTCGATATCTAATGAAAAGTCATTGATTTTTCGCCAGCTTTTCAAAAACATGCATATCATATACCTTTTACCAGTAATATATGTATTTAATTCGTGATTCATCATAAACTGTTTAACGATGAAATTTAGCATACAAGCATGTATAAATATATATACTCGAGCACTAGACATGGATACACAATTAATATATAAAAGATAAAATATGAGTGCTTACATATCAATATTGAGATTCAATATTGTAGGAAAGTACGTAGACGCAACAGAGATGATAAACACTAGATTTGATTCACAAATATACCCTCGAACATTACCCATAACCTCCTTGGCAATAACTCATAATTTCCTTAGCTCTATTCCGCTCAAAAACCCATTTTGAAGGTGACACGCTCATAACCTCGTCGTAGTATTTTAGGTATATATACTACTAATAATAGTATTATAATAAGATTAATAATAATAATATTAATCTTAATGATAATAATAATAATAATAATAATATAATAATAATATAAAAAAATAATAATACGGAGGAATGAATCGAGCTTTTATAGTATGTGGCATGCTACAGTACCTCATGCGATCGCATGAGTTTTCAGTGTTTTTGCCATGCGATCGCATGGCCGCCTTATCCGTTTTTGTTTGCTAGTTCGTCGACATCAAATAGTGTTTACTGTAGCAAATAGTGTTTACTGTATCAAATAGTATTTAATGTAGCAAATAGTGTTTACTGTAGCAAATCACTGTAGCAAAGTCGTTTTCACTGTAGCACTGTAGTAAAATACGTTTCACTGTAGCAAATAGTGTTTTACTGTAGCAAAGTCATTTTACTGTAGCAAATAGTGTTTTACTGTAGGAAAGTCGTTTTTTTACTTGTACATATATATATATATATACATACATATAATTGTTCATGAATCGTCGAGAGCAGTCAAATGTAATGAAACAGTTCTAAAATTTTGAGATTCAACTTCATAGACTTTGCTTATCGTGTCGGAAACGTTAAATCATTTAAAGATAAAGTTTAAATTTGGTCAAAAATTTCCGGGTTGTCACAACGACCTTTCGTACCGACTTACTACTTGCATACTTTGCATATCGACTTTACTGCATTTATCACTGTGAGTTATAGCTTCCCTCTTTACTTATACTATTTTTGGGACTGAGAATACATGCGCTTTTTATGTTTTACTTACTTGACACGAGTACTTAAACTTTACATATGTGTGGGTTATATAACGGCATAAAGATTCCCCTTAGCACGGTAACGTTTAATCATTGGTTTTGAACCGGTGAACGCGAATATTAGATATGGATCCATAGGGTTTGACATCCCCACTTGGGCTAGTCGCGCTAGCATTTAACGGGTGTTTGATACTTCGAGGACATATGCACTCGCCAAGTGTACTTTTAGGGGGTATTATTATTACGTTAAGTTAGTTACCGGGTGCCCACGGATAAGCATATACTTTATCATACTGATTCGAATTACTAATTTAAACTGCTTGTTGAAGCACTGAAATCTCGTGGTCTACATTACTGATTACAAACAAACTATAGCTCACCAACATCCGTGTTGACTTTTTAAGCATGTATTTCTCAGGTGCTTAGACGTTGTTGCTTTCGCTGTTAGACTTGCTGTCTTGGTGTTATAGACTTGCTGTTACGGACCTGCTGTGTTTGATTTTCACTGCATTACTTAGAGATGTCTCAATCATGGAACTTTTCTTTTGCATTCGTATCTTACATTATTTTTTAAACAATGGCTTTGTAACGACCTTTGGGTCACATACTTATGTTAATGCTTCTATTCATAAGAAGCACGTTATCTTTTGTAAAATGCAATCTTTTTATGAATGCAAAACTGGTTTTCAAACAGCATATAGTGTTTGACCTTGTAATGATCCTGTTGTTGATGAACCGTACATGATGGTTTTGTACGGGGTATCAAACCCTATGTATCAGAGCATTGGTTGTAGGGAATTAGGTTGCATTAGTGAGTCTAGACCAGACCGAGTAGGATTCACTAATAGGACTAATCTACAACTTGCTCGTTTACTTGTTCCTGCGGAACCTGCTGCATGCTACTGTGTTATATTACTGCATGTTACTGCTTACTACTGCTGCATGTTACTGCTTACTTATACTACCGTATGAACTTGCTGCATGCTACCGTTTCCTTTTACTGCCATGTAAACTCGCTGTATGCTCTGCTTATTCTCGCTACTGCATGCTACTATCTGCTTTTGATTGCATGCTCAATACTATTATTATTGCCATGCTATGTACTGCTGTAGACGACCTAGGCTGCTGTAGTTACTATGCCTGATTACGTGCTTGCTGCCCGTCTGCTTTTTGCTGTACCGACTTGGAGAACTTATCCTTCCCAGTTCAGATGTTTTTCTGAACTACTTTCCCACTCGTCTAACCCTAAGAACTAGTAATGTAATCCACCTGTTACTACTGTTCCGCCGTTCCAGAGATCGAAACATTACTTCACGCAATCTAGAAGGAGTACCCCTCGGATTACACACCCACTAAAGTTGATCCTCGAAGGAGGAGATATGTGAGGACTTGTCGGAGTAACCGCACCCCGAGCTCACCCTAATTAGCCACATACAATGTATGAATATTAGAAGGATGTTCAGTTTCCGCAAGTTAACTCGTATCCCGTACGCTTTCATGACCGTCACTTATCTCTTTCATTCTACACCACTACTCGATGATCTAACGACACTTCTGGACTTAGGTCCCTAACACTCTTAGGCATTGGAGAAGTCGGGAGGACATCTCCTTTCACAAGGTCATAGTGTCTTCCACTGATGCTCAGCCACACCCAAAGACTTGGGAACCGCCTCAAAACATATCGTATTACTACTTGCTACATGTACAACTCGACGCAAGACCCAGATTGAATTTCTAGAAAGGAACCTAACGACGTTACCTGAACCCGAACATTTAGAAGAAATTTCAGGACATTTAGGCATTGATGCATGACCTACAGAACCTACAAACCCACACCGAGAAGCCGTGAGATTAATTATGTAGATTTTGTTTTGAGATAGCATAGATAAGGCAACGTTAGATGAAATTGAGTAGAACTTGAAGTGATCACGTTACATTGACCATATGGAGTGATATTGGAATGAACGTACGATTTAGTACAATATAATGATGCCAGGCCAGCGTGATTATATTGAAGTAAATCATGCAGAAGTCCCAATGTTACTATATAAGGAATATGAAGTGATTCAAAGAAAATTTTGGTAGGAACCACTTGAGTATACGCATTATGGTGTGTTAGAGGTAGGGAAAGAATAACCACTTAGCCCAGATACTGTACAAGAAGGGCCTTGATTGCAGAATTGATAACCTAAAAATTTGTTATAGATATAGACACCCTGAACACTTAAGGAAAAAGTTCCCAGTAGGAAAAAACTTTGGACTTACTTGCGGTAGAGCAATCGTTATCTCAGCTATGGAGGCTCGCATGGATCCTGATTTTAGTTAGGGTACATTTCGCCACAACATTTTATTGTCTCGAAATTGTTTAATACTAGAGCGATAAAAAATTATATCTAAGAACCTTAGTGTTATGACTAATAAGCCATTAACAACCATGAGAGTTAAGTATTCTATAGGACAAGCTAATGGTAAGCTGGCAGAAATAGAGGAATAATTTAAGGTAGTACCTTAAAATTAACAGGTGGGTCATTTGGAGATGACCTCATGCCAACAAAACTTGGAAGTTTTAAAGTAGTAGTGGAAAGGATTAGTTACCTACGCACAAGCAGATGTTATTTGAGAAGATTGATAGAATTTTTCACGGTAGTATAATAAGATTTGGTTGGAATGAACCTTAAGACTAACCTAACACCCATCATTTTGGGAAGCTTGATGCAATAGTTGGAATGGATTTTAGGATTAACCTAATACTCATCAAGTTAGGAAACTTTGATGAAATAGTTGGAACAGACTGGCTTTCAAGGATGAAAGCGAAAATTATTTATAGTAAGAAGATTATTCGTATATCTCGCGAGAATGGTGAGCCAAAAGCCATCTGGGTTACTTCAACAACCCAAAATCCCACAATGGAAATGGGAAGGAATAACAATGGATTTCATCATGAAGCTACCAAAAACGGTAGGCGGCTAGGACACTATCTGGGTAATTGTCGACCATCTCACCAAATCTGCTTAGCCATGAAAGGAACCGATACAATGGACCAACCTGCACAATGATACATAGAGGAAATTGTATCCCGTCACTTCAGCGATTCGAATTCTATATTAAGGACTACCCAAGAATCTCATTTGATACTCATTCTTACGCGACTTTGAATCCTAACTTATTCCGAGAGAATACTTAATCGATGATAATCATACCATCATTCTTCTCACTTCAATATTAGTCATACCAGTTTGAAATATTCCAAAATCAATGGGTGGTAAATTCTCATCCTCATACTCTCCCTTTCGTATCTCACTTATAAGCAACAACTTTACACTTAAGCATTTTTGGTCGAAAGACTTATGCCCTACCAATAGTCATCAACCACATTTAAACTCAATGGTTTTTAGCACCTCAAAGATCACCCGAAATTTTCAAAATCTTTTGCTCAATCCTCATCAATCTTTTTCCAACTTGTAACCTCCGAAATATGAAAAATTTGTTTGCCAAAATTTTTCACACACTATTTTACGGTACGATCCTCTCAAGGTTTTATAAAAGTAAATTTATTTTATTTACCATTCGTGCAAATTTTTGAAATCGTATATGTTATATAAAATAAAGTAAATGATTACTTATTTTTGACAAATACATATGAAATTTTACTTTCACTTTTACAAATCAAATCTTCTATTCAAAAGATATCTTACTTTGAATGGTACGTGTTGTACATAACCCCAGTTTACTAAGAACTTCGTTTCTTTTCTTACGTTGTCACCTTAAACGATTTCTATAAAATTTTCGTTGCTTATTATATAAAATTTTTCGTTGCTTATTATATAAAATTTTTCGTTGCTTATTCGTATCCAAGTCATCATAAAGAATGACAACCGTCAAAATTGAGAAATTCATGTGTGTGTGTGTGTGTATGTGATAAAGGCACTTACTACCACATCATGCAGAGCCTTCGGGCATCTACTAACACTTAAACCATTCAAAGCAATTACGTTACCCCAAGGATCTTATTTGCCACACCTGTTGGAATGATGCTCTTTCTTACATAACTCGAGGTCCTGACTTATTCCAGGAGATTCTCATCTAGCGATATTAACACCATCAGTATTTCGACTTTAGTATTAGTCATAACTTGTCTGCATTTTGCAAAGTCAAGAAGCGATTAACTTCTCATCCTCATTGTGACGACCCCGTCAAAACACTTAACGGATCCGTCAGTTGGTCCCATAGCTTGATCGGACTTAAATGAATTAAATAAACAAAGTTGCATTCTTTTATTTCAAAATGTTCCCCAAAAAGGAAACATACCAAATTAAGTAGTTTGAAAACCAACCAACCATAATATGAAACCAAAAGTTGACACAAAACATTGCCAACAAACCCACAATTTAAATTATCCAAAATAGAATGCAAACTTAAGTTTCATAAATAGTTTCATTAAATCTGCCCAAATGCATGCAGACTCTTCTAACGACAGCGGAAGCATCAAATAACTCAAGTACCTGTGAAAACATGCAAGTAAACTGTCAACACAAAGGTTGAGTGAATTATAGGTTTAAATAAATAAGTAAACTTTAGACCACAAGATTTAAAAATGTTAGAAAACATTAAACATTATTCCATTATCAATGAGCCACCTGGTAACCACTTAACCCTTTATTTACCCTTGCCAAACACAATAAAAATATACACTTGGACAGTGTATCTACAACAAATTACGAAGTACTAAACATTCCGATTATAAATTGCTAGCGCGACTAGCTCGAAATGGGGTTGTCAAACCCGATAGATCTATCCGTAGGATTCGCGTTCACCGGTAGAAACCAATGATTACAGTTACCAGACTAGGGAATATTTTTGTCCAACTCACAATGAATAATTAAATTTAACTGTTACTTGTGTCTAAACGTAAATAAAAATCTGCATGTAATCACATCCCAAAAATATACTTTGAAAAGTATGTAAAAACGGGACTATAACTCACCTTAAATAGCAACTGAAGAAATCTCACAAACAAGCGAACAGCAAGTAAAGTAATGTGATCAAGAAAGATCACAACGCCGACCTATAAATAAAGCAGGTCGAAATAAATAACTAACTTAGGCCAAGTCTTAGTATGATAGCTATTGTACATGTTGCAAGTAGGCATAGACATTACTCAGCAAGCATCGGTTTGATTGGAACAGCATAAGGACACACACTTTCTATTTTTAGAAAGTTTCTATTTTTAGAAGGTTTCCATTTTTGGAAAGTTTTCTATTTTAGGAAAGTTTCTATTTTTGGAAAGTTTCTATTTTTGGAAAGTTTCCAAATTTAGAAAGTTCTATTTTTAGAAAGTTTTGAAGTTAGGAAAGTTTCCTTATTTAGAAAGTCAACAGAAGTCAACTGAAAGTCAAAGTCAACCGAAAGTCAACTCAAAAGTCAACCTTGGTCAAACATAGTCAACATTAATTTTAAAAGTGTAAGTTATAATAATAACATAGGTTATAATGTTATTTAAAGTCAAAAGTGTATAATAATGTCTTAACATAAGTTTAATTAAATAAAATGAATTATTAAAGTTAATATAAGTTGAAATGTTATAATTAGCATAACATAAGTATTTAATTAATTAATTAAATATTAATCATATTATAAATATTATTAATTTATAATAAATTTTAAATCATATCATAAGTATTATTAATTAATAATGAATTATTAATCATATCATAAGTTTCTAATTAAAATTATTAAATCATAAGTATTTAATAATTAAATCATAATTAAATAATAATTAAGTCTTATAATAATTAAATAATTATTTAATATTTATTATAAGTCTTTTAATAATTTCTCAAAAACAAATTTAATACTTATCATAAGTATTTTCCTTTAATAATAAAAGTATTACTAATCATAAGTTTAATTAAAATGTTAATTAAATTATAATTAATAATTAAATGATATAATAAATATTTATATCACAAGTTTTAAATAATAATAATTACTTCTTTTATCATAAGTAATTAATTAATAATGAATTCCATAAATTTTATCATAAGTTTAATCATTAACCATAAGTTTTAAGTTTAAAAGTTCGCCGGGTCGTATCTTGAGCCCCGGGTGTCGGTTTCGGGCAAGCCACATATGTAACTTCACCTACTCAAACCACCCGACACATTTATGAACTCAAGAACACTCCAAGAACAGTCCCTAAGTCGTGCATATCAGCCATGACTTCAATTGGGAAATCATTTTACTCAAAACAGTAATTCGGGCAAAACGGGTGAACCGTGGCTCGGATTTAGGTGACCCGAACATGAATATTCGTCTCACCATCAGTCCTAACCAAATGAGGCACCCTAAAGACACCAAGGATGGTCACAAAGTCGGACCCAACCTTGTTCATGCCAAGAACACCTTTCAATCTTTAACAAAAACCAAATTAAGCGTATCTAGGGCTCCGGGAATCGAAACGACATGAATCCGGAGTCTAAAATTAATGTCTTGATGAGAGGAACTCATTTATGTACTTTATTTTGACATTCATATCAGTTACAAAGTCAGAATATACGAATCAAACTGCTGTCCAAAATTTACAAACCGAAAACATGAACAAACGAGTAATTCTACGCATTCAAACAACAATACAATAACTTATACATATCATACTAATCATATAACATAAAAATACAGAAATATAAATAAATATGGAAAGTTCTAGGGTTAGGGTTTATACCCTAATCGAGAATCAAAGTATATAGATGTGTAGAGAACGGAGAGAGGAACACGATGGTGTTAAATGATTTATGATCCAAGCTACAATTTTAGATGATGATGGTGGTTTATGGTGGTGATGGTGACGGCACAAGGGAGAGGAGAGGAGAGGGTGAGAGCAAAAATGCAAGTATTAGGTTTAGGTTTCAAATTTGTGAAATAAAAATGAAATAAGAAAAATGGAAAAGCAAGGGAGTGCTCCCCCTCCCTAATTCAGCCGAAAATTGCATGGGGGTGGGCCCCATGGGTCCATCTCACTCAAATGCTAAATTAAATGTGGCCCGAAAACCCGAACGAAGCCCGAAACGCGAAAACACGCTTACGCGATTAAAAATCCGGAAAGATAACAAACGCGCGACGAAAAATAAATATAAGTACACCTATAAATAATATGATCATAAAATATCATATTTAAAATATTTAGGATTTAAAAATCCCGAAAGCTCGACCGTTGGTTTAAAAACCGAAAAGATTCGCCGGATGGAAATCCGCGGAACGTAGAAACGTATAATTTAAAATATGAATACATATATCCACATAACACATAATAATTATTATATATATATTATTACAAAAATAATAATATAGGTCATGGAAATGACGTGGCACACTAACAGTTAACGGTCGTTAAATAATTAACGGAAAAAGATAACGGAAAAAGTAGGGTCGTGACAGTACCTCCCCGTTATGGAAATTTCGTCCCGAAATTTAAGCAGGCGCAGGGGTTGACTCGGCATCTGAGAACAAATGCGGATACTTCTGCTTCATTTGGTCTTCACGCTCCCAAGTGAACTCGGGACCGCGTCTAGCGTTCCATCGGACCCGAACAATAGGAATTCTGCTCTGTTTAAGAGTCTTTACCTCTCGGTCCATAATCTCAACTGGCTCTTCAATAAAATGCAATTGCTTGTCAACCTGAAGTTCCTCCAAAGGAATAGTCTGATCAAATTCAGCCAAACACTTCTTTAAGTTCGAAATATGAAAAACATCGTGAACAGCACTGAGTTCTTGTGGCAACTTCAAACGATAAGCCACCGGTCCAACTCTTTCAATGATCTCAAACGGTCCCACGAAACGAGGACTTAACTTCCCTCTTTTACCAAAACGAATAACACCCTTCCAAGGCGAAACTTTTAACATAACACGATCACCAACTTGAAATTCAACATCTTTCCTTCCTTTGTCGGCATAACTCTTTTGCCGACTTCTAGCAGTTCTCAACCTTTCTTTAATTTGAACAATCTTCTCAGTAGTTTCGTGAATAATCTCTGGACCTGTAAGTTGAGCATCCCCAACCTCATTCCAACAAATAGGAGATCTACACTTCCTACCGTACAAAGCTTCAAACGGTGCGGCTTTAATACTTGCGTGGTAGCTGTTGTTATAGGAAAACTCAGCTAACGGCAAATACCTATCCCACCCATTTCCAAAATCAATCACACAAGCTCGCAACATATCTTCTAATGTCTGAATGGTCCTCTCACTTTGACCATCCGTTTGAGGATGATAAGCGGTGCTCATATCCAATCTAGTGCCCAAGGCTTCTTGCAACGATTGCCAAAATCTCGATACAAATCGACTATCTCTGTCGGAAATTATAGAAACGGGAACACCATGCCTCGAAACAATCTCTTTCAAATACAAACGGGTGAGTCTTTCCATGGAATCGGTTTCCCTAATCGGCAAAAAGTGAGCCGACTTAGTGAGTCGATCTACAATCACCCAAATCGCATCGTAGCCACCCGAAACTCTTGGTAACTTAGTGATAAAATCCATAGTGATACCTTCCCACTTCCACTCGGGAATTTCTGGTTGTACCAACAATCCGGACGGTTTTTGATGTTCAGCTTTGACCTTAGAACAGGTCAAACACTTAGCCACATACGTAGCCACATCACCTTTCAAATTTGGCCACCAATACAGCTCCTTAAGATCATGATACATCTTTCCTGAACCAGGATGAATAGAGTACCTAGACTTATGAGCCTCATCCAAAACAAGTTGTCGCAGTTCACCAAACTTCGGAACCCAAAGACGTCCTACAAAGTACCTAGTACCATCTGCTCGAATCTCAAATTTCTTAGCCATACCTCTTACGTTCTCTTTCACAAAATTCTCTTCCTTTAAGGCTTCTTGTTGTGCCTCAAGAATCTGCCTTGCGAGGTTTGATCTAACTGTCATATTCAAGGCCCTAACCCTGCGAGGTTCAGTCCTTTCTTTACGACTCAATGCATCAGCCACAACATTGGCCTTACCCGGGTGATACAAAAGGTCACAATCGTAATCATTCAACGTCTCAATCCATCTTCGTTGTCTCATGTTCAACTGTTTCTGATCGAGGATATGTTGAAGACTTTTGTGATCTGTGTACACAGTACTCTTGACCCCATACAAATAATGTCTCCAAATCTTAAGTGCAAAAACAACGGCCCCCAACTCTAAATCATGAGTTGTATAGTTCTGCTCGTGAATCTTCAACTGACGTGATGCGTACGCAATAACCTTCTTTCGTTGCATCAAAACGCAACCATAGCCTTGTCGAGATGCGTCACAATAAACAACAAAATCATCATTACCCTCCGGTAAAGACAATATCGGAGCGGTAGTCAGTTTCTTCTTCAAAATCTGAAAAGCATTCTCCTGTTCATCCTTCCACTCATACTTTTTCCCTTTATGCGTTAAAGCAGTCAGAGGTTTCGCTATACGAGAGAAATCCTGGATGAACCTTCGATAGTAACCTGCCAATCCTAAGAACTGACGAATTTGAGTAGGAGTTTTCGGGGTTTCCCACTTTTCAATCGCCTCAATTTTAGCAGGATCAACTTGTATTCCTTGTTTGCTAACAATGTGACCAAGGAACTGAACTTCTCTTAACCAAAAAGCACACTTAGAGAACTTAGCGTACAACTCTTCTTTCTTTAACAAATCAAGCACTAACCTCAAGTGTTCTTCGTGCTCTTCATCACTCTTAGAATAGATAAGGATGTCGTCGATGAAAACAATAACGAACTTGTCCAGATAGGGTCTACACACACGGTTCATGAGGTCCATGAACACAGCAGGTGAATTTGTCAATCCGAACGGCATAACAAGAAATTCAAAGTGACCGTAACGGGTGCGAAAAGCAGTTTTCGAAACATCAGATTCTTTAACACGCAACTGATGATAGCCAGAACGAAGATCAATTTTTGAATAAACAGAAGAACCCTGAAGCTGATCGAACAGATCATCAATTCTCGGAAGAGGATAACGATTTTTAACAGTGAGCTTATTCAGTTCACGATAATCAATGCATAAACGAAAAGAACCATCCTTCTTCTTAACAAACAGAACAGGAGCTCCCCAAGGGGACGAACTAGGACGAATAAAACCCTTGTCTAACAACTCACGGAGTTGACTTGACAATTCTTGAAGTTCAGAAGGCGCAAGACGATAAGGAGCACGTGCTACAGGAGCAGCACCGGGAACAAGATCAATTTGAAATTCTACCGCGCGTTGCGGCGGAAGGCCAGGTAAGTCATCGGGAAACACCTCGGGAAAATCCCTAACAATATGAACGTCATCAACGTTCTTTACTTCCTTACTAGGATCAACAACATGAGCAAGGATAGCATGACAGCCCTTTCGGAGATGTTTACGAACTTTCATACAGCTAATAAGGTTTAACTGTGTGCATTTCTTATCTCCAAAGACCATCAGTGGCTCTCCAATCACATCAGTAATACGAATAGCCTTATCATAACAGACGATCTCGGCACGGTTCGCGGACAACCAATCCATACCAATAACAATATCAAAACTACCAAGTTCAATCGGTATCAAATCTATCTCGAAATCCCTACCACCCAGATTAATGTTACACTTACGATGTACAGTCTTAGCAGTAAGTTCCTTACCATTAGCTACTTCAACAACATAAGTATTGTCTAAGAGAGCTAACGGCGTTTTGATTCTCGGACTTAATTTACTCGACACGAAACTTAAATCAGCCCCTGAATCAAATAACACATAAACTGATAAATCATCGACTGAGAACGTACCAGTAACAAGCTTAGGATCTTCCTCCGCATCCTTAGCATTAATGTTGAACGCTCGGCCGCGTGCAGTCTCTGCAGTCTTCTTGTTGGGACAAGCATCTCGAAAATGCCCCGGCTTCCCACACTCATAACAAACCCTTGGATTACCTCCATTATTCGATTTCCCATTACCGTTACCGTTACCACCTCTATTACCAACATTATTATTATTACCACCAGTCGCGGGAGTAGCAGACCCCGGCAAAAGCACTGTACAATCTTTAGCAATGTGCCCTTGCTTAGAGCACCTCTTACAAGTAACTGTGCAGTAACCATCATGAACTTTATAGCAACGAGGACACACACGCTGATTCCTGTTGTTAGCACCTGAGGTATCCTGTTTCTTCTGCTGATTTTGGTTTTGATTGCGGTTGTTATCCCACTTTCGTTTCCCATTATCAGCCTTCTTGACAACCTCCTCACTACTTTCAACAACTGTAGTCTTGCTTCTTCTCAACACCTTGTCATTAAGTTTGTGGGCCATAGACATAGCGGCCTCAATAGTCTGGGGTTCACTGGACTCAACCCCGTGTTCAATCTTCTCGGACAAACCATCAATGTAAGCCTCAATTTTGCGGTCCTCATCCGCATAAACCCTAGGACACAGCAAAGTTAACTCGAAAAACCTTCGTTCATAGGCATCTAACTCGGTGCCATGCATTTTCAAATTCTTGAGCTCAACCTCTAGCTTCTTAAGCTCACCCCGAGGTCTATAGCGGGTGATCAATCTTTCCTTAAAATCATTCCAGGCCAAACCATAAGCTACATCGCTTCCCAAACTACTAACCAGATTGTTCCACCATGTCAAGGCACTATCCTTGAGAGTGCAACTAGCGAAACTAACTTTGTCCTCTTCACGGACCCGACTGACCCTGAAAATAGATTCGATTTTCTCGAACCAACGAGTAAGCCCTATTGGTCCTTCCGTACCACTGAATTCTTGAGGTCGACCAGCCATAAAAGTTTTGTGGGAGCATCCCACGTTGTTGTTCACATTGGCGTTAACATCAGCATTTGCTGCCATAGCAGCAGCAATTCCTTCATTGATCAGGCGTTGCATACGCGCTTCAGTGGACTCTCTTGGAGGCATGATCTTCAAAATAGAATAACACATCCGTTAGTACCAAGAATAATACTAGTGTCATAAAGGAATAGATCAAAACACGAAAAGACTAACCATTAAGATATTAGTCAACTAACACTATGAGTAATAACATGACAGTTATGATTGTTATAGAAATAACCATCACATGCATACATATTTTATGATAACATCATACAACATACATAGCACCTAACATACATGAACATATATTACGCATAATATAACATGCCAAGAGTCACAACATCAGAAATAAAACATGATAATGATAATAGATGTCATAAAAATAACCATCCATACATAATGAAAAATATCCCATAACAAAATCTTAATAAAATCCTCGGCAAAACGCCGTACATAACCCAAAATGTATGTATAAAAAGGACATTAAGTCTGATGAAATAGATAATCAATATGAATAATCACATCACATTCGCTTAGAGCGGGTGTGATAAGCTGGTCCAGCATGAGTCTCAGCAGGATCCTCATACTTACGCAACTTCCCTTTCACATCATCCAACTCTTCCTTCAACACA